>NW_018164910.1:33096-42640 GCF_001263595.1 Phalaenopsis equestris
CACGAGGGGTAGGATAGGGGCTGCCTCTACTAGATTGGTTGTCTCAGATTTGAGGAAGAAAATCCTCGAACCCTTGACTTTGTATGATTATCTTTTTGTCCCTTCAAGGTCTTATGAACATAATGATTATGATTTTGGCTACGTTTTGACTGTTTTTGGTGATAACGTAACTGATTATGACCGATCTAGCTGCGATCTCGATCCCTAAAACGATCCTCAAATCGTACTCAAGTTCGATGAACTCGTTGTCAAGTCCAAAGAAGACATCAATGATATTGTTTACGACAACACCGATAACAAGGAGCCAGTTCTCAAGCATCATGGTACACCGCTTGCCATCAACTTAGATCTTTCCGACGGAGAGGAAAAGACACCAGAAGATTCAAAAATGATATCTTATAAAGAAGAAACCACAGAGATTAACTTAAGGAGCGGAAAAGTGTTACCACCAAGAATAGCTCCAACAAATAAAGGAAAACAGATAATAACTCGAGAAGAGATACCCCCACCTCCACCAGTGGAAGAACCACATGATCAAGATAAAATTGGAGGATCCTACAAAGTAAACTACAACGTGCTAGCTCATCTTAGGAAGTTGCCTGCCCGACTAAGCTTCTACGATGCTCTGATCCATCCAGAAATTTGCTTAGCTCAGTTGGCTAGCATATCCTCAGATGAAGTTTACTCATTGAGAGAACAGTCAGCGGTAACCTTCACAGATGAAGACTTGCTGCTAGGTGCCGCCGACCACAACCATCCGCTCTACATCTCCGTTAACATTGGCAGATTTGTGTTATCTAGAGTTTTAGTGGATCCTGAGGCATCTCTTAACTTGATGAGCCTACGAACATTGGCCTATTTGGATATTGAAGCTCAAGAGCTTACGACCGATAAAATGATGTTAAGAGGATTCAACCAAAAGGGAGAAAGAGCCCTCAGGTCAATTACATTACTTATGAAGGTTGGAGAACTTGTGACAACTGCTAAATTTCATATCATCAACTCCGAGACCTCTTTTAACGCTCTACTGGGTCGATCATGGATTCATGAGCACAATATAGTTCCATCATCTCTACACCAGTGCATCAAATACTGCAAAGATGGTCAAGAGAATTGCATCAAAGGAGACTACAACCATTTTCAGTGCATGAAGTTGGTATCTATGAAGATGCTGCCTACTACGCGCCTCCAAAGAAGATTGTCTTATCGCGTGAGATTTTGACAAACAAAAATGAAGATTCAGAAGAATCACAAAGAGGAAGCCAAACAACTCTGCTTCAACAACCTTCTATCACTCCCTTACAACGAGTTGGTGGAGGTTCTTCTAGTTCACGCACCTAAGGTCGAGGCCGGAGACGTGGACGAGGAAAGATCAATTTAATTGTTGAACGGACTAGGCCAAACATCAACATTGGTGATGAAGACAGTTCTGAAGATAAAATAATGATGACAAAGCAGAAGAAACATCAGTACGAGATATCCTTAGAAGATACAGAGAAGAATGAATATGAAATAATGTATGATCGGATAAAACACTATGTGAATACTATGACCCTTACTCCGATTCTCCTGCAAAGGTCGAGAGTTTAGAGGTTAAGGAAGTCCGTAGTGTTGGTTCAATGCCGATCAAATTTTACCGTGCTTCAACCTCTACTGAGCTTGAAAAACATGTAAACTTGGATGTTGATTCTAATCAATTAATGAAATTGCCTTTTGGTTACTTCTCACCTTGTGTTCAAAAGTTAATTCAACAGGGACACCAAAATAAATGCCAAAAGATAAATTTCAACTTTTTGAAAAACTATGGAATGCTAAAAGTCGTACTCCCAATCCAAAAGGTATCGGATTTAGTACAGTTGGACCAGTCAATGATTCTGAATTTTGCATGGTTGTTACTAGTGAGTTAGAAGACGATTGCCTCAATGTAGAGGATGACTCTACTGATACACCAATAAAAGATGCTCCGCCAGAATTTGAGGAGGAAATTAAATCTACTATCGATGAATTGAAAGAGATTAACCTCGGGACTGAAGAACGACCCCGACCTACATTTATAAGTTCTCTACTTGATGATGAATAATCTGCAGAATTGGTCAAACTATTAACAAAATTCAAAGATTGCTTCGCATGGGGCTACTATGAAATGCCAGGACTGTCAGTAGAGGCTGCAGTCCATAAACTTGGGGTGGACAAGAATATAACCCCAGTAAAACAAGCTCCTAGGAGAATGCGCCTTGAAATAGAACAAAAAGTCATCGTTGAATGAAGTAAAGAAGTTGATAGATGCCAACTTTGTGAAAGAGGAGTAGTATCCCATATGGTTGACTAATATTGTACCTGTTAAGAAGAAAAATGGACAGATGCGTGTTTGTGTCGACTTCAGAGATTGAACAAGGCATGTCCAAAAGACGAGTTTCCACGACCTATACCAGAGATGATGGTGGATATCACTTCAACACATGAAATTTTCTCCTTCATGGATGGATCATTGGGATACAACCAAATCAAGATGGCTCCCGATGATGCAATACTTACAGCTTTCAGAACACTGATTGGAATTTTCTGCTACACAGATGTCGTTCGACCTAAAGAATACAGGAGCAACATATCAGCGTGCAATGACAAAGATTTTTGACGACCTTATTCACAATCAAGTAGAATGCTACATGGATGATTTGGTCATCAAAAGTAAATAAAAATTAGACCATTTATGCGATTTGAGGATCGTGTTTGAACGGTTACGACGATATGACCTTAAAATGAATCCCTTAAAGTGCGCCTTTGGCATTAACTCCGGGAAATTTCTAGGATTCGTTGTCCGTCATCGTGGAATCGAGATGATCGACCCGAATAAGATTAAAGCGAATAAGATTAAAGCTATCTTAGAAACGCGTCCTCCTAAAACCTTGAAACAACTATTCAACCCTTCTCTACATTAATTAAAAAGGACGCCAAATTCATTTGGGAAGAGAAATGCCAGCGAGCCTTTGATGACGTTAAACAATATTTAATGACACCTATTATTTTGGCAGCCCCTATCCCAGGGAAACCTTTGATACTTTATATCGCGACCCTAGATGACTCTCTTGGAGCCTTCTTAGCCAAGTCAATGACGAGGGTAAAGAAAATGCACTCTTCTAGAGTCATCATCTGATACCGACAGAAGTAAGGTATCCACCTATTGAGAAGTATTGTCTGGCATTAATTTTCGCCGCCCAAAAGCTTAAAAATTACATGCTTTCTCATAAGATTAACCTAATCTCGAAAGTTAATCCATTGCAATATCTGATGACCCGACCAACACTCTCTGGATGTTTGGCAAGATGATCAATGATATTATTGCAATTTGATAGAACTTTTGTTCCCCTTCATGCTATTATGGGACAGATACTAGCAGATTTTCTCGATGCACACCTACTGGCAGTTGGGTCCTCTCTCAAACAAATGAAAGTTTCTAGTGCGCAGCGTTGGGAAATGTACTTCGATGGCGCTTCGTCAGCCAGGAAAACAAAAGGGATTAGCACAACAAACTATTAGAAGCCTTGTGGGTCTACCGAATGATTTTCAGGACTCCCACTCAGTGTACACCTTATATGCTTGTGTATGGGGCCGAGGCCGTGCTACCGCTAGAATCCAGACACCATTTCTCAGAGTCGCCGTTGCCAACCAACTCACAACGGAAGAAAGTGCAAAACTCAGACTTGAAGAACTGGAGAGTCTCGAGGGAAAACGATTAGAAGCCCAACAACATTTGGAACTCTACCAGGAAAAGATGGTACAAGCCCATGACAAATTGGTCCGCCCAAGGACATTCAAAGTTGGTGACCTCGTCTTGTGCTCAAAAGACCTATTCTTGCACGCCGCAAAATAGGTGGAAAATTCGAGCCAACTTGGGAGGGTCCATTTGTTGTTGAGAAGGTCTATATAGGAGGAGCCTACCAGTTAGTGGACTTCCAGGGCGAAAGACCCATGTTACCGATAAATGGACGATACCTAAAAACCTATTACACAACCTGATGCTGCTCAATGCCCTTTGCCTCTGCTTTCTTTGAAACCTTGATTATTTTAAGGTTATCTATGTGGCTAAATGTCTATGACCGGGTCCAAATTTTGTAAATAACCTCATTATAATGAAAATTTTGAAAAAAAAAAAATTTTTGAACTTCACACGTTCCCTTTTCTAATTTTGAATTTAAATATCTTACTAAATAAAACAAAACTCACACCTAAAATGAATAATCCTCTTCACCAAAACAAACTAAAATTTACTTTAATAAATACTTTGTTTTGTTTTTGTTCATGTCAAGCTTCGGCCAACTGACATTTTTCCTGACGTCTGCAGAAAAATGTCAGGACAGATGCTGATCTTTGCCATCCAGGACGGCTGGAACCTCACACTGAATGAGGAGATGACACCGCAAGGAGGTGTCATAGATTTCAACGTGGATTTCAACCAAGTTGATATGAACTACGAGGGTCCTCTAATGGACGTACAGTAAAGAAAAGGAGGGACTGCCTTCACTGTTGAGGGTAACCACTCAAGACAATGTGTCACGCAAAGGTAAAAACGTCGTAACGAAACGATATCCGATGGAGGGGCCCAGCCGTCTACCCTCCATGGTAGCTACTTCAGCAAGGGACTTGATAGCCACCTGTAATGAACGGTTACCGAATACTCCGCTCCTCAGGACGTAGCGCAAAAATGCCAGCCCAAAGAAGCAGAGAGCCTTTCTGCGACAGGGACGCAAACGAAAAAGAGACGTGAAAAATCTTCTTACCCCCATTCCTGAGGGACATATTTACGACCCAAATCTGAGAGAAACTTCTGCCAACCTGCCCACTACGGATGAAGAGTCAGGATTTGTGACAGAATCAGATGTGCTCCCAGTTCCAGATATCTTATGCATGGGTTGCCCAACATGCAATGTTGAGGTACCAGCCAGGACATCAGCCACGGGCACATTGTAGAATGCCCGGATTGCAATATTCTGCATTTACAACACTTCAGTACATTGGAAGAATACACTTCAAGCACTAACAGGTCTCATACTTCAGACTTTGCGATAGATGAGCCATATATCCCTCTTGGGACAAACGAATGTATATACATCCCACTAGAGGCTAAATCTCATGTTTCAAATTAACTAGCGCCAGTTTGGGTTCCCGCCAATGCTCGAAGGACGGAACGCCCGCGACAACTGCCGACTCTTGGTATGATGGAATACTACAAAATAACTCAGGTGAATAAAAGAGAGTTTGAGTTTTATGAAGAAGTTTAGGGGAAGTTCGTCAACATATTGGAAGGCCTGGAGCTATATATCAGGGTTTTTTCTGAAAGTGATGAGAAAAGCATTATGGACTGTATCTTCGATTTGAAGGATAGAGGCCGAGCGGGCCTTCTCATGGAAACGACATATTCCGAGCCAAAAAAAGAAAAGGAAAGAACCACCATCCAATGCGGCTGTTGCTACAACTTCACGAACGACAAACAGTGGAATCCGCCTGGGATCCTCAGATACAGCCAAGTGGATCCGTTACCACCAATGATAAAATGGATGATCAAGAGAATGGTCAAGTGGAATATTCTACCTGCTACTTGCATTCTCAACAGTTGCATCATTAACATTTAGGAAGAAGATGACTGCATTCCCCCACACATCGACCATCATGATTTTGTGAGACCTTTCTGCACGGTCTCGTTCATGAGTAACAAATAAAAGAGAGTTTGAGTTTTATGAAGAAGTTTAGGGAAAGTTCATCAATATACTGGAAGGCCTGGAGCTATATAATAGGGTTTTTTTCTGAAAGTGATGAAAAAAACATTCTGGACTGCATCTTTGATTTAAGAGACAGAGGTCGAGCGGGCCTTCTCATGGGGAGGACATATTCCGAGCCGAAGAAATGGATGAGGGGAAAGGGAAGAATCACCATCCAATGCGGCTGTTGTTATAATTTCACAAATGACAGATAGGGGAATCCATCCTTGATCCACAAATATGACTAAGTGGATCCGTTGCCACCAATGATAAAATGGATGATCAAGAGAATGGGCAAGTGGAATATTCTACCTGCTACTTGCATTCCCAATAGTTGCATCATTAACATTTATGAAGAAGGTGAATGCATTTCCCAACACATCGATCATCATGATTTTGTGAGACCTTTCTGCACGGTCTCGTTCATGAGTAACAACAATATTCTATTTGGAAAAGAAATTGATGTTGTCGGCCCTGACGAATTCAGAGGAGTTGTGGAGATTCCATTGCCAGTTGGTTCAGTTTTGGTCCTGAAGGGCAATGGTGCAAACATTTCCAAGCACTGCATTCCAAGAGTACGACACCATAGGGTGTCTATAATCTTCCACAAAATGGACAACAGTAAAATACCGTATGGATTCCAGCAGGAACCAGAATTGGAGAAGTTATTTATGTACGGGCAGTGAGAAGGTTGTACCTCTAAGTACATGCGAAGGGAACTCTTATCCTGGAGCATGACTTAGAAGGTCTGCTTGATCAAGAGCTCAACATACCTGGTACAAAGGGTTCACTTTCTTTCTTTTAACACATGACATGTATCTGATATATTCAGTTTACAATGTATTTACAACATGAGATGATTCTCAATTTATTTGACATGGATTACATAATGTACCTTGTGAGGCGTTAGCCTGTCTGATTTATGGCATCTCTTTTAGAGCAAATTAATGGAAATTTCTCTCAAATTGTGCCTTTTTGTTAGTTGCCTTTTTGTGCGATGGAAGAAAGCTGCGAACCATGCGATGGTTCAGAATTTCAATGAACAAAGAACGAAATAACAAATCTTCAATAATAAACAAAACATAAATGAAAAATAATCACAAATGAGTAAATAACAAAACAAATTTCTTTTGAAAATCAACCAATTAAAATTAAAACTTTAAAGACATATTTTGAAAAATTAAATGTGATAAAAATAACAAGAAAATAAAACTAACCTGTTGAGTGGATTCTTCCATTTTCGAATTTTCGAAATTTCTAACTCTTTGTGCGCACAACACAATCATCGTTATCTACACTAACTCTCTGCACATCCCCACAGAATTTCACATTCTGCACAAAATCTCACAAAGCTTTATAGATCTCCTTCAACAGGATCAACCTTTTTCACATGAAACATTTCTGTAAATTCAACACTACCAACCCTCTTTTGAGAATTGACTTATATTTCAATTCTCATTTTCGAATCAGTCCTACATTTCTATTTCATTACATTTGAGGTCGGTCCTCGCATTCTGACACCCTCCTTTGAGAATTGACATACATTTCAATTCTCATTCCCGAATCAGTTCTTTATTTCTGATTCATTACATTTGTGGTCGGTCCTTATTTCTTTTTTTTTCCTTTTTTTTTTTTTTTTTTTGAGAATTGACCTACATTTCAATTCCTCTTTAGTTAAAACTTCAAAATTAAACTCTGTAAGCGCACACGCCTTCTTCTTTCCCTCCATTGTCCTTACATTCCGACACTCTATTGACCTCATAGCCTGATATGTTTTCCCCGTTTTATTTTTGGTTTATTTGCTAGGCTTAAATCATTACATTCGAGGTCCTTTGAGGTCGGTCCTTATATGCTGACACCTTTCTTTTGAGAATTGACCTACATTTCAATTCTCATTTCCGAATCAGTCCTACTTTCTGATTCATTACATTCGTGGTCGGACCTTACATTCTGACACTCTCTTTTGAGAATTGATATACATTTCAATTCTCATTTTCATATATTTGATTCATTACATTCGAGGTCGGTCCTTACATTCCGACATTCTCTTTTGAGAATTGATATACATTTCAATTCTCCTTTCTGAATCAGTCATACATTTCTGATTCATGACATTCGAGGGCGGTCCATACATTCTGACACTCTCTTTTGAGAATTGATATACATTTCAATTCTCATTTTCATATTTCTGATTCATTACATTCGAGGTCGGTCCTTACATTCCGACATTCTCTTTTGAGAATTGATATACATTTCAATTCTCCTTTCTGAATCAGTCATACATTTCTGATTCATGACATTCGAGGGCGGTCCATACATTCTGACACTCTCTTTTGAGAATTGATATACATTTCAATTCTCCTTTCTGAATCAGTCATACATTTCTGATTCATGACATTCGAGGGCGGTCCATACATTCTGACACTCTCTTTTGAGAATTGATATACATTTCAATTCTCCTTTCTGAATCAGTCATACATTTCTGATTCATGACATTCGAGGGCGGTCCCATTTCAATTCTCATTTCTGAATCAGTCCTACATTTCTGATTCATTACTTTCGAGGTCGTTCCTTACATTCCGACACTCTCTTTTGAAAATTTACATACATCTCAATTCTCAGTTCTACATTTCTAATTCATTACATTCGAGGTCAGTCCTTACATTCCGACTCTCTCTCTCTTTTTGAATTGATATCTAAATTTCAATTTTTCAATTCCTTGATATCTAAATTTCAATTCCCACCTCAGGGTCAGCACTTGCATACTGGTTCCCATCCTCTAGAACATTCTAAACTTTCATAACTCAAAGTCCAATCTCCAATCCCCAGCGAGAATCCCTACTTCTTGACTTGATCAAACACTCACCTGCTAATATCCCAGCAGAAACAAATTACACACACAACTCTACGCGTACTTCCGGATCTTTTGACTTAGGAGTTTGTATTGGTTTTTGTTGATCTCCTCGGTCAACGACAATACGCGCGGTGTGCTTGCCCAACACACCACACCTATTGGGGGTCCATTTGTTGACCTCATTTTTGGTTGAGGTTTAGTTTTTTCCTCTTTAGTAGCCTAAAGTTTAGCCATAGAATTTTCCTATTGACTATTCTTAGAAAACTAGAAAAGACACCCTCACCACTAGAAATTCAAACTCTTCTCTACTCAACTTGAAGTTCCACATGTTGGTCTTAACCTCTAAATACTTAGTAGGTGGGGTCACTATGGAGGAAACTCAAGATGAGTCACCCTTAGGACTGCTGGACCTTAAGGTTGACCCTGGGTCTTAGAAAATTAGACATGGAACCCTCACCACTAGAAATTCTACCATCTTCCCTACTCAACTTGGAGTTCCAAATATTGATCATAACCTCTAAGTACTTAGTAGGTGGGGTCACTATGAGGGAAACTCAAGATGAGTCACCCTTAGGACTGCTGGATCTTAGGGTTGACCCTGGGTGTTGGTCTGGAGCTAAAGCACTCACTTACACTCACAATCACTCATAACCTTAAACTCAAATTTCTAGCCTAGGTCCCTTGATCTTCTTGGGATACTCATGTAGATGGTCCCCTAAACCTACCAGCACTAAGGCTATGGTTTAACTAAGACCACTACATAGGGGACCCAAAATGGGATTTCCTTTGTTCCATGGCTCATTTAGGGTGACTAGTTACCCAATCCAATAAAAAATACCCATCTTGGCTTTTCACCCCTAAACACCTCCAAAATACTAAACATAGCCCAAAATCCCAAAAATTCCAAAAATTTCCCAAAAAATCTCAATAAATC
>NW_018164910.1:42911-46253 GCF_001263595.1 Phalaenopsis equestris
ATTAATGTTGCAAAATCTTGATAAAATTCCTATACATCAAAATCAACTATCAATTGGCCTTGGTGAAGCCTCAAATCCATTTGATTTTGGCATAAATCCAAAATTTCCAAATTCAACCCCAAATTTCACCCAATTGATATCCTTAACCTCCAAATTGGCATCCAATTCCTGTTGAAAACTCTTGATGAGGTCCCTCTTGACCATTTACAACAATCAATTTAGAGTATACAACAATCAATTTAGACTTAGCCCAAGGCTAACCCAAGCTAGACCCATGCCTAGCCCAACATGACCAAATTGATTAAAGTTCAAAATTCCCTCAAAATTATCCTTCATTTGAGCTCATGACCACTTCCATCAACTTCCATTCTTCACCAAAGTTGTTCCTTATGATCATCTACACCAAATGCAATATTTATTTGGGCCAACTGACATGGCTAGCCTAGACCAAACCCAAGACTTGGTTATTTGCACCCATTTAGACCTATGCACTAAATGTGACCTAAGCACCCTAAAGTCACCAAATTAACTCCACCCAAGGACTTAGTGACCAGTCCAGACACTATGAAACCACCAAGCCATGGACCAAAGTTCCCCCAAATTAAGGGATATTATTTTCAAAAATGCACATGTTTAAGATATCTTTGCCAAATCAAAGCACATTTGCATTAAATTGTTGTGATGGATTCCTCTGGTTTCTCTGAGCTCCTAGCCACCTCCCCCTGGTCGGCCAGCCAGCCTAGTGGCCAGAAAAGCTCAAAATCAAGAGCCACCCCCATCACATCTCACCCAAATCAAACCTAGAGGCCAGCTCATCCAAATTAAAATGAAGAGCTCATCTGCACTCCACCTAAGCACCACAATGCACCCAAACTTATGTCCTGGTTATGCCCTGAGAGCCACCCCATGGACATTTTTATAAAAACTCACCTCCACGGCCATGCGAGGTGTGCTAAAAATTTTCTCAGAGAGAGCTTCTCAAATCACTCACGGAGCTTCCTTAAGACCTCCACTGCCCATTCCAATCACTACACTGTCTTGATTCCCCTTGTATAACCCTACTTTTGAGCTTAAAAATTAGGGCAGAAATAGGACATCTCTCAAAACTCCACCAAACATCAATTTCTTGTGCTCACACCTTCACAACAACAAGAGAAGACAAAGCCCCATCAAATTATCCTCTGAAATAGCCTCCACCATAGCTCTATACCAACACCTGAAATCGAGCTTGGTCGAATTCATACCTAGGCCTTACACACAGCAAGAGGCTTAATCCCTAGCCTCCTTGTACCCTAACGAACATGCCGAGCACCTCTGATTGAAGCCTCCCTTCTTAGTGTAAAGGTATAAAACTTCTCCTCCTCCCGAGCCTATTTTGACTCTCCATTTACGTGGCCTTAATTTAATTGCATGATTACTGTATGGATGTGTTCTTCTCACTAAGACGAGCATTTAAAAAAAAATTCACTTAGTTTAGTTGAGAAATGAGAGAGATCATAAGCCTTGAAGGTCGACAGCTCTTGGCCTAAGCCATTGGGGACGATGACCACGCGCCGTTCGATCGCGCGTGTATCAAATAGATGGCCAGGATCAAGCCTGACAACACTTCTTTACATAAACAGCGGCATGTGTAGCTGTTGGCGTGGACGACAGCGCCAAATAGGAGCACGCCGCGTGGAGTTTCGGAGCTGCCTAGGATCTACATGTCATCACGTGGATAAGTAGAAAAATAGGGCTTTTTCTATTTATTTAAACTCCCTAAACTTCAAAAATCCATAACTTTGTGTAGAAAAAATCCCAAAAATAAAATAAAAAAACCCTCTTGCTCAGTGAACAGAGGAGAATAATGTGGAATAAACTTCAAGTCCATTTAGTGCATAAAATATTTTTAATAAATTAAAAACTATTTGGGATCATTTGATTCTCCATGCAAATTGATACATCACCTTGACTTGAAATTTTGGCATGTTGTAGCCTCTGTCAAGGGAAACATCCTCTGATTTTTCCAAAGTCAAAGGAGGTTCTTATACATAGATCCATATTTTTCAAGTTCTTGCACATTATTTCCTTAAAATAATCATGAAAATTAGCATATTGATTAGAAAATTATAAGAAAATTTTGGAACTCCACCATGACCAGAGAAGCTTTTGGAAATAATTTCATGGGTCAAGTCATCTAAAATGCACTTAAATTTTACAAACACTAAATCACTAAAATAATTAATTTTAGAAAATATAAACATTAAAATGACTTGATTTTTTATCTTCACTGTGGTTTATGATCCAGAGAACTCACTATAAAAATTTCAAAATATTTTGAGTTCCTTTAATAACTTAAGTTGATTTTTAAAGATAACTATCACTTTTGACACTTAAATAATTTTTTTTAAAAATCAAAATAAAACTCAAAAAAATATGAAACTTAGTTTTTTGAGTTTTCTATGATTAGGGATTTTTTACAAAAATAAAATAATATTTAGAATAAAAACTTGATCTTTAGCCTATTTTAAATATTTAAAAATTCATAAAAAACACAAAATATCAAAATTCATGGAAATGTTCTAAATTGATTCCTAATAACTTAGGAAAGATTAGAATATTTTTCCTAATTTTCTAAATAAAGATATTGAATTTTAAATCTTAAAATTAATTTTTAAAGGCTAAAAATGAGTTTTCACTAAAAATAATTCCAATAAATCAAGGAAAATTCAGAAAAATATGAAATTTGCTCCTCTGGGTTCTCCAACCTCAGAGAGAATTTTCAATGACACAAAACTTAATTTTAATTATTTAAAATATTTTATGTTTTTTAAATAAGCCAAAACTTAAAATAATTCGGATAAATCACAGAGAATTCAAAAATCATGAAATTTGGTCCAAAGGGTTCTCTAGTCTAGGTCTAGCTCTAGTAAAAATTTCAAAGGATTAGAATTTACCTTGGTCGAGTTAGGAATTTTCTTTGAAAAATTCTATTTTTGCATGAAAATAATTATATAAAATAAATTAAATTCTGAAAAATCACATTTTCTCCTTTGGTGTCTTAACTGACCCATGAATGAGGTAGGATAAAAATTTCAAATTCATTTGAATTGAATTTGACAAATTATGAAATGTTAGAGCCTTAGGGGAAAATGTGTAATTTTGGAAATTTAGCCTTAATTAACATTTAGGCTTAAGTCAAGGAGGGAAATGGGCAACCTCTGATCTTAATCAATTTATTTGATGTTTGGAACACAAGGGGTTAATTGGTAGAAACCAATCTCACTTTCTTAATTAAGTTAATAAATTTCTAAATTATTAAAATTTGGATGTTTATCAAAATTAAATGATCTTGGACTTAGG
>NW_018164910.1:47486-48146 GCF_001263595.1 Phalaenopsis equestris
CTTCAACAGCAAAACCTGTCTTCCCCAGCTAAACCAATCTTCCTTCCTTAGACTTAAAAAATAAAGCCATAGGACTTCGAGGTTGTTTGCTTATGTAACGTAAATCCTCACATCATCTTTAGGCATTTGCATAGCTCTGCTATACAATATAAGCCCTAACTGGTCTTAGGATTCCGAGGTTGTCGTTTATCATGATCTAAACCCTCATATCTTCCAGGCTATTTGTGATTGTTTCACACGAATATAAGCCCTAACTAATAAAATTGGCAGGATGAAACTCTTAAAATTTTCTCCTCTAAATTCAAACCAAACATTATGATAACTTAGGAAGTCACCAAGGTTCTCCTCTAGGATCCATGACATTCCCTAGTTCTTCCTCCTTTGGATTCTACAATAAAATGTTCCAAATTTGAACCAATCCCCTTTCACACCTCTACGTTCGATCTCATTGAAGAGTCCTACCATTTGAAACTCCTTGAAGATAATATTTCCTGATTTTTATCAAGAGTCTTCTTAAGTGACTTTGGTCATTTAAGATGTAATTAGCTATAGGGACTTGCTCTTATAGGAAGCATGTCCGAACCCGACTTAATATAAACCCTATTTAATCCTTTATATTAAATAGGGGAACTTGTCAACAAATACAAAGGTTTCGCAGAC
>NW_018164910.1:48188-89362 GCF_001263595.1 Phalaenopsis equestris
TCTTGTGTTTATCCTTCGGGATAGATACATGATTTGAGGTACAGTGCTCTTTCATTTTAAACTATGAAAAATATGGGGTCAATTTGATTTCATACTTCAACGTCCTTCCGAAGCAGACAATGAGATTTTGATTCTGGCGACCGACAGCTTCTTACGGGCAACTCCCACAAACCCCCGAAATAGTGCCGATAACTTTAAAACGATGCAGCCACAACTTAGCAAGAAGTGCTCTAATTAATCTCATAAATTAGGTTAAATAACTGTTGCATGAACTGTTTCCAAAACCATGACAAAATAGTGCATGGCAGAGCCCCGACATAGGTACACTATAGGCCAGCATAACTATGTTATGGTCTGACATAATTATTCCATCTTCTCGATTTGTTCACTCATTCTCTTGCTCCTTAAGACAAAGGTCCCATTGTAATTGCACTAGCGGGTGCCAAAGGTATGCAAACCCTTATATTGTCCAACCTTTAATTGTGGCTTACCAATGCATGCTCGAAAACTGTATTCTATAAAATATAGCAAAACACCTTTCAAAAGCATAAAATTATCATTATATGAAGATAAATCATATAATTTATGATGGAAAATGTCAGAAAATTGATTCACATCAGATATATAAAAATCAAATTAATTAAAATGATTGTCCCCAATGTCTTGCAATCTATGTTAACCTCATGAGCCTTAGCAAGTACCAAAGTTTTTTTATGATTACAAATAAAAATTGGTTTGAGCTTAACAAGATTTTAATAAGAGATTCTGTAATTTTGAGTACTAACCTTTTAGGTACAAATTATAATAAATTCAAATGTTAGGGATAATCAAAAGAGTACTATATAGAACAAAAATAAAGTATGCAATAAATATTTGTTAAGTTAGCCCATGATCATTGTAATTCAAGATAAGACAAAAAAATTTATGAAATTCAAGTTATCCACAAAAAAATTATATATATATATATATAAAATTTGAATTATATATTACTTTAGGTTTTGGGCATAAAATTTATGAAGACAACAGTCACTGAAACACATAAAATAAGTAGAAATATAATTTAGTATAAAATTAGTAAGTAATTTTAATTGGGCATACTAAATGAATATAAGCCATATGTCATGATCACTAAGAACTAATAATTGATTGTTTTATATGATCTATAATTATGCTTATTGAACAAAAATCTTGATAATTTAACAAGCATAATTAGTAAGTAATTTTAACTTCACATACTAAATTGAAATTGTTCTGAATAAGATTTATTATTTTAGTAAACTAAAAATTTTGATAATGTCCCTCAAGTGGGGAGAATTACTCTTAAATGTGGGCATTAATATAAAAAAGCCTTAATAGAAAGAAAAATTGAAATTTTTTTAATATATCTTGTATTATAAAATCATCTTATATTTCTTAAGACTATAAAGAAAATCCATGATATGTTACTAAACAATAAGCTCTTACTTACAACATAATATATTTGGTTAGATAAAACTTGATGTGAATTCAAATTAAGACATGATAATCATTTTATTATTCATTAGTAAAGCATTGAAATTTTAACATTTGCATATTAATTACTAATTTATTATATTTGTTGTTTGCTCATAAATATCATTAAAATTTAATGTAAATGTGGCTGTAATATCTAAAAAAATGATAAGAAATATCCATCAAACATAATTATTTGGCTATGTCGCTGATGTTCTAAACAAGGAATTTAAATTTTATTGAAATTTTTTTTTTGGATTCTATAGCAATCCGTAAGGAAGTGTCATTTAGCAGTCTAAACAACATACCCCTTTTACGATTGTGCAGTATTTTAGCATTTGGGTTGATGTGTTTGAGTCCTCTTGAACCTTTGATTCTTATTTTACTTGATTTTTAAATGAGTCATTCTTGTTTCAGTAAAGTTTTGGCTTGTAAAATCCATTTAGGAGTTGTAGTGGTGTTATGAGCTTGTGTCTCTAAATTAAAACTATGAATGTCTTCATCAATAGAATCCTGATAACTTTGTTTTCCTTATGCATATTCTATGTTCCACTCCAACAATTAGCTTGAGGGGCTTAGTAAGTCAACCTAATATCTCTATTCCATTTCTTGGTCCTGACCCTTAAAAGCTTGTTGCACACCCAATGCATTGTATTTAGTAGTTTTGAGCTGTAATGCTGTCTAAATTGAGGCTAAAGCCAACAATGTTTGTTAAAAAGTCTAAGAATGGTGTAATTGAAAGTCTCTTATTACTAGAGTCATCAAAATCAAATAAAGTTCTAGCAGTGGCAAATTTGTTATGTAGCAACTTATCAATGCTATAAGAATTTTTAATAATATTATCTTTGATCCATTTTATAATTATCTCCAAGATTTTATTTTACCACAAATTAGGTTTGCTGAGTTTAAACATTGGTTCTCTAATTCTTTGTTCCGTTTTACTGCAAATAACACCATGGTTCTTATTTACTACAAACTAAGTTTATTTTTCATTAAAATCAAACTACTTGTTTGTCAAAAAATTACTTTTGTCAACTTCAGTAATAAGTTTTAAAATAATTATCTCTATAATAATATTTAGAACTATTGTTGATGAATTAAATAAATTAAAAATTAATTTTAAACTAAAAATTAAAATTTATTTATTTTCTTATAAAAGGCCCCTAAACATTTTTTAACAATGATCACGAAGTTATGAAGTACATGGAAGAGGGAACATCAAAAAGGGTTAAGAAAGAAATCATTTAAGAGAGTTTATAAACCTTTGATTACTCTAACGATGACATAATTTCTACTACTACTACAAGAAATCAAGTTAGCTACTCAAGCGACTATAAATGCTACTTCTTTTAGTTCTATATTGAGGATATATTCTCCTTCTTCTAATATAATTAATTATCTATTAATTCATCCTTCAAAGTGTTTGATTAATTATATAGTTCATATGCAAAAAATGAGTACAATTATTTTTCTTACTTTAATGACTATCACTACTATTCCTGCTCAATGTGCCTTCAATCATTATTCTAACTACTAAATTATTAACCATGCTATTAGAAGGATGGATACTCTGAGTGTCCCTCCACCAAGGGCATCAATTTTATCACTTATTAATTCTACAAAACTAATTTACCTTACTCTAAAACTATCATTATTATGAATTAAAAAATTTCTATGAAGTCGATAAATGTGACTTCGAAAATTATTGAGGCTTGCATAACTAATCATGACAATCTTGGTATAAAAATTTTCCATAATTATTATGTGATGTATGAGGTAGGCATTAAGAATTAATAAACACTAGCATAGAGGTAGATGAGAGTGGATGTGGAGTTGTTGATTATTTGAAGTAGAAGTGGTTGGTCAAGACATAGACTAAGCCATGCCTAAGAGCTGTTGACCTCACTTTTAGTTGATGTTTAGTTTTTCTTCTTTAGCACCCTAAGGTCTAGCCATAGGATTTTCTTGTTGACTATTCCTAGAGGACTAGAAAGGAACCGTCACCATTAGAAATTCAAAACTCTTCTTTACTCAACTTGAAGTTCCACATATTGGTCCTAACCTCTAATACTTAGTAGGTGGGGTTAATGTGGAGGAGCTCAAGGAGAGCTCCCATAGAACTGCTTGGACCTAGGGCTTTGAAGCTAAGGTACTCACCCCACTCACAATCACTCAGAAATACAAACCCAAAATTTCATGACTCTGATCCCTTAATCCTTTGGGTGACTCATGAGATGGTCCCCTAGACCCAACTAGTCCTAGGCTAGGGTTTAGCTAAGATAAGTACATGAAGGACCCAAATTAGGGAATTCTATTGGTCAATGGCTCAAGTAGGATGATTGACACCTCAATTGAGCCCTAGTTAAACTGTAACACAACTCAAACCCAGGTATAACCCAATCTACCAAAAATTGACCAAATGCCCAAATTCCTTCACATTGAACCTCCAAATCAATTCAAAGTCACTCCAAATCTTTCTTAAACCCTTTATGACAATCATCTACACCACCTTGATCAATTAATTGAGCTCAATATCATGGCTAGCCCAAACCAAAACCAACTCTAAGCCAATTTGACCAAAATTGAATCCATGCACCAAAAAATAACCAAACTTAGCCAAAGTGGTCAATTCAAGACCACTACAGCCGCCAACTGGACCCTAGTGAACAGGCTAAACCCATCTAGCCCACCCTATGTGAGCCATGGACCAAAGGTCCCATAAATCAAGGGATTTGTTTCCTAAAATACTTAAACTAAAGAGATCTTTGCCAAAACCCATTACCAACACAAATTAATTGTTGTGACAGATTCTTCTGAGGTTCCTGAGCCCCCTGAGCACCTCCCCTGCCTTGGCCAGCCACCCTATTCATCGGAGGAGCCAAAACCAAGAGTCCCCATGCCTCAACCCAAACCCAATTGCACCCATCCAAACTGGCTAACCCTGTTTGTTCTTTCGCACTTTGCAACCCTCCACATAAGCTACTGATTACACCCATTAGTTGGCCTTGAGTTCCACCTCAGGCCCCTCTTTTTAAACCACCTCCTCCATGGCCAAAAGAAGTGTTAGCCAATTTCCTTGGGGAAACTTTGCCCAATTGCTCCCAGACACTCTCCAAGAACTCCTAAGCTCAAGCCCATCATTTTTCCCCTCTAGATCCCTCTGTGAAAGCTCAAATTTGATTTTTAAATTCAGGGAAAACCAAGATATATTTCTCCATAGCTCCAAAGTGAACCAAACTCAAATTAATTGTGCACACACCATCCTCTGAGTGAGAGAAGTTGTATCTCCACAAAAACTCCATCACAGGGAGCCTCTAACCTAGCTCTAGACCAACACCTGAAATTGACCTTGGTCAAAATCATACATAGGCAATTCACCACAGCTCAGGGCTTCATCAAAGGTGTCTAGAGGTTCGTTGGACTCATTCAAAGCTGCTACAACCATCTGATTGAGGCCTCCCCTCTCATAAAAATGTATTGAGCATCAACTCTAAATTGAGCTTAAATTGATTCTTCATATGTATTTACTGTATTTCATAACGTATAAACCATATGGATGTCTCCGTCTTGAGTAGATGAATTTGTAAGAACAAACTTGAAGTGATTTGGTTGAGTCTAGCTCGAGGACTTAAGGTCTTAGTGTGGACGGCTTATATGTTAGGTCAGTTGGGGACGATGAACGGATGTCATCCGATCGCGTGTGTATTGGATGGACGAATGAGATCACGTTGGACGAGTGGATGGAACAAAAAGGTGAGCTAACGAGGCATCTACGTGGCTGCCAGCGTCGAATAGCGGAGTGCCGCTTAGAGACTTCGGAGCAGACAACGATGAGATGATGTCACGCATTTAAGTAGAAAAATATGGATTTATTAGAATTAATTTAAATGCTAGAACTTTGAAAATCCATATCTTTTAATAGAAAAATCATAAAAATAACTAAAAAATACTCTCTTGCTCAGTGAACAGAGGAGAATAATGTGGACTAAAAATAAAAATTATTTATTAACTCTTTGATTTTTAATTAATTAAATACTCTCTATGGTATTTTAATTCATTATGACTAAGCATTGTTCACCATAGCTTGAAATTTTTAGGGTTTATTCCTCATGATAGATGCTATGTTCTCTGATTTTTCCAAGGTCAGAGGACATTTTTGTGCTTCTAACTCTAATTTTCATGCTAAGATGACTATTTTTGGCTTAATTTAATTACATAAATTGAAATATCACTTGAAAATTTATGGGATAAATTTTAGTAGGTTTCCTATGGTTAGAGAAGCATAGGAAAAATATCATGATGCTTTGAATAGTTTTGTACATTTATGTATTTAATTAAGTGTCTATCTTGTACTAATTTATGTAAATTAAATATTTATCAAAAATTGACAAAATCAATCCGACATTGTGTGTAAAAATCATATTAACCCACTGTAAAAATTTGAAAATTATTTGATTAGGTTTAAGTTAAAGTTGATTTTTTAAGAAACATTGTATTTTTATACAAAAATAATTATATTAAATTAAATACACTTAGAAAAATTATTAAAAATAGTTTTATGAGAAGTGATTTTTTGAGTTCCTTGTGATCAGGAGCATTTAGGAAAAATTAAAATTACTTTTAATTAAATATTTCATTTTTGCGCTATATTTTAAATTAAAAATAATTAAAAATTTCAAAAATATAAATTTATTTCAAAATGTTCCTAATGGTTCTCTGATCTCTTAAGACTCTTAAAATATATAATTTAATTTTGCTAAGTTAAAAATAAATTTTTAAACGCCCAAAAATGTATTTTCCTATTTTCCCATTAAAATAATTATAATAAACAAATTAAAAATCATAAAACTGTAAAATTTATTTCTTTGAGTTCTTTGAACTCAGAAGAGTTTAATAAAAATATAAAAGTAATTTTTATAAATAAAACATATTTTCCATTTAATTAAATCAGTGAAAATTAATTAATAGTTATAAAATTAAATTAAAAATTTAATTTTAAAAATCATGAAATTTTGCCTAAATGTTTCCTGACCTATGGAAACCTCTAATAATTTTTCCATAAACCAAAAAAATTATTTTGATTTATTATATAAATTAATTTTGAAAATTTAATTTTCTGAATTAAAATGATCATTTAAATTAAACAAAAATTTGAAAACCACTTTTTCTCCTCTGATGATTTAATTATTCTATGGACAGGGTACTCCAAAAATTTTAAAGTCACAGGAGTTATGCTTAATGAGTTATGAGGTGGAGAGTCTTAAGGGCAAAGTGGTAATTTTAGATTTTGGTGCCTTAATCAAAATTTAGGATTAAGCAAAGCAAAAAATGGGTAATATTGATCCTAATAAATATGTGTGGATGATTCAAACCTAATGGGTTAAAAGGTAGAAACCAACTTGTCAATTTTCCATAATAAGAATAAAATTATAATTTTCTAAATTATCAAGACTTGGAAGTTAATAAAAGTGAAATGATTCTCAAGTAATGGGCTTAAGTTAGGAGGATGATAGTTCACTTATTCTAAGCCCACAATTTAGATGATATGATCTTTCAATAAGGATATGCATCACTTAAATTTAAAATCTTAATGATCGCCACTTTATCCCACTGAGATTTTTAAGGGCTTATTAGTGATTTATGCTTGAAGTGATCTAGGCTTGATATTTATAGGCTTGATATTTAAATTTATTTGATGGGATTTAGAAGGATAATATGATTGATGATAGACATTTATAAGCACTACTAGCCCTACTTTAGTGGTGGGTACAAAAATCTTTAATGACCTAAACTTGTCTTAGGAGCATTCACTTACATAACTTTTAAGTGAAATATCAACTGATTGATTGAGTACACAGTCCTCGGGATGATTAAAATGTCAAGATTCACCAAGTAGTGGGGTGATTTTGATTTGACTTGGGATGATTATTAGAACAATATGATAAGTTCAAAATGAACTTAAATGGTTCAAGAGATCTTTAAAGCCGTTAAGGGTCATTCCCCGAACACTTTGGAATCTTTTGGGTATGTTGAAGGAAAAATTGAATTTGTTATATTTTGTTCTAAAATCATCCACTAAGTTTCTTGGGGACTCAATAAGTCATAGTTCAGGGTTTATTAGATACACCTTCAATTATTCTTAATTTTCGCAAATTTATATATACAAGTTGTGAAAGCTAATCTTTCAGCGGGAATGACAAGTATGCTTTTACTGCGTTATTTAATTTCTGTCATTTTACTTTCATTGCAAAATATTATAACTACTTGGATGTACACTCTACCTTTACTTGCAAAATCAAAACAAATTTTCAAAAAAAAAAAAATAATCAACATTTTAAAAAATCTAAAACAATTGTTAAAAGTTAACCATAAATCCTTTGAAATTTCACTAAACATAAAACGTTCTTTTGAATTTATGGAAGTCGCTCGGAGGAGATAACCCACGGTTGCTAACGAGATCCCCCCTATTTAAATGGGTTTCACAACTTGTTTAAGCTAAGTAAATTCAAAAGAAAATAGTGATTTCAGAATGAGGGAATCCTGAGATCCTAACTGGTGTTCCTCTAATCAACTTTAATCCCCCTGATTGAACTTTTAACTTGTCATTTAAACCCTTAAACCTTTAGACCTTAAGACTGCTACTTCACCGAGGAGCATGAAGCTAACTGTTTGGGCAGCTTTCTACAACAACAATCTGCAACAACATGAGGACCTAGAACAACATAAATTCCCTTAGAATTAAACAATAAGCCAAATGATTTCGAGGTTGTCTGCCTAATGTGACATAAATCCTCAACATTTTCTTTAGGACTTTGTATGACTCTTCTATATAATTTAAGCATTAACTCATTTTAGGATTCTAAGATTGTCATTTGTCATGACCTAAATCCTCAGACCTAAATCCTCACATATTTCTAAATCCTCACATATTTCAGGTTATTTGTGTGATCGTCTCACACAAATGTAAGCCCTAATTAATAAAATTGGCAAGATGAAACATTTAAATAATTCTTTCTCGAAATTGAAACCAAACCGTAGGATAGCTTGGGAAGTCATCGATGTTTTCGTCAGGATTCATGAAATCCTCTATTTCTTCTTCCTTTGAATTCCAAAATAAAAATATTCCGAATTTGAGTTATTCCCATTGCACACCTCTTTGTCCGATCTTTTGAAAAGTCCTATCTCTTTGAATTCCTGAAGACAATATCCCATGATTTTTATTGAGAGTTTCCTTAAGTGACTTCGGTTATCTAAGATGTAATTAACTATAAGGGCTTGCTCTTATAGAAAAATTTCAAGAACCCTATTTAATTTTTCATATTAAATAGGGGAATTTGTCGGGGAATTTGTCGGTCAACATAAACAACATAAAAAAATAGTTTTTCGCAAACTTAAAAGGATGTCATAAATTCTTTTGTTTGTTTACTCGAGCCCTTACCAGTAAGTAGTATATTTATCTTCTTGGGGTAGATGCATTGCTTGCGATATTAGGCTCGTTTATTTAAACTACTCAAGATATTAGATCAGTCCGATCTTATATTTTCAAATTTTAAAACACTACTATTAAATTAAACCGCGTGTCAGAATTTCTATTTCGACAACAAAAAATTTCCAATTTAGAGACTGACAACTTCTGGCGACTCCGGTGAGAAATTGTTTGTCTCTCCATTTAAATGAGGGATTATTTTCTTTGTACATTGGTAATGTGTCAATACCCTTAATAGACCAAATTACCTTTCCTCCGTTGGCATGCTTCACTCATCTCTTTCTTGGGTAAGTACAGTCAACTCTTTCGGACTTCAGGACCGTCTGTTCAATCACCTTTAAACATAAATGCTCAAGAGTTCAATTGGACTTTTTTTCTTTTATGTGGGGTTGGACCCCCAATAGGTGTGCTGGTGGACTAGTTCCGCCTAGGCATTGTGCGTTGTAAAGTTGGCCCCGCACTGGGTCCTAGACTTCACTTTTCCTTTCGAGTTTGGTTTGCTACTCTGCAAATTAAATCGAACTGTGTCGTGTTGCGCTTGCTCTTTAACCTTTCTTATTTAATTAAATCCTTCTAATTTAAAACTTTTTTACTAAATTTTAAAATCTTCACAAACTTGAAATTAAATAAAGACTTGCCCAATCTACAGATTTTCCTTTGTTAATCTTTAGTGTTCACACTTGAATTACAAGGTGTTGACCTAATAACTAACCCCAAAGCTTTCTTTTTGAAGCTGCTGCAATGGCGTTCCCGACGCTCACTTTCTCCTGCAACCTTCCAACTAGCCACAGTGCTCGCAATGCCACTCCCACCATCAAATTTGGAACTCCATTCGTTGAACTTGAAGTTGTTCTCAGAAAAGCCCTGTTCGTCGTAATAAAAGTTGCCACTCCAGAAGTTCAGGAGCCTTCTGTTGAATTCAACCTGAACTGTCCCCAGGATTTCCCTTCTTGCAAAAAAGTGAAAACTACTGCTGCCCCAGCACATGTCAAATCTGTTGTCCCCCTTTCTGCTTTTCTGCAAAGGAAATGAGGTTATGATTGTGGAAGATACAATTGGAGGATTTACCATCCCACCATCGATATTTGAAATTGATCAAGTTCGAAGTCTATGCCATTAACTTGATCTCAAAGGAGGAACTGTAGTGGAAGGGCTCGGAAGGCGGCTAAAGCCCAAATTCCAGAACAGATATCTGTTGATGAGTTTCCTCATGAGGAGGAACTTGAATTACTGGAGTCCTCTTCACTTCTACGAGGGAGTAAGTTTCACCCATTGATGAATACTAATGGATATGAAATTATTCAAAAGATTGCTGCTACCTTAATATTGTCTCATGGTCGTAGTGAGGAGAGGGAGAAGCCCACTCTTATCACTAAAGTATGTACAGTGTTCCAGAGATTGGCCGCTAAAGAAAAATGTTCAATTGTCGAGCTGCTTAAGCGAGTGGGATGCGCGGTGTCCCCTTGAATGAAGAAAGTAATTTTAAGGGATGTCAGATCTTCCCGATAGTCTCAAAAATCAACTGAAGTTTTATTAGCCAGTATTCCCATCAAATTCCTTCTAGGGAGTCGAGTTGATTCTACCATTGCTACCACAAATTTTGTTACTATTGCTGCTCCAAGGTTTGCAAGACATCGACCGGTCAAGTCACGTCTTGGAGGATATCTTCAATTTTTGCTCGTAAGGGTGCCCCTAAGAATGAGAAGATAAAGAAGTCACATGATACTGTATTTGGTCTCTACCGCGGGGAGCATGCCTCTCTTCGGCATACCGATGCCTCCATTGAGACACCCTGTCTCTAGTCATCACCTCAACACATCACTGCTAAAGAAGAAGGTGTGGATACCCAAGGTCGCCATACCAATACGGTTCGATGAGCCAGCAGAGAAGGTGTGGATACCCAAGGTCGTCATACCAATACGGTTCGATGAGCCAGCAGAGAAAAGTTGTGGAATGAAGCAAGGGTTCAAAGTATCAGACATCGTTGCAGCTATTGCTACTGAGTTTGATGAACAAGTGGAGGATGTTCAGGAAAATCCTCCAGATCTTAAGATGATCCAAGAAGCGATAATTGAAGAGAAAGTTGAAAAGCTCAAGGCTGAGATTTCTGAGTTAGCCAAAGAGCATGGAATAGCCATTGATGATGATGAAGATTTATTTCTCTGAGTTCTTTGAACTCAGAGAGGTTTAATAAAAATATAAAAAATAATTTTTGTAAATAAAACATATTTTCCATTTAATTAAATCACTAAAAATTAATAAATAATTATAAAATTAAATTAAACATTACATTAAAAAAATCATGAAATTTTACCTAAGTGTTTCTCTGACCTAAGGAAACCTCTAATAATTTTTCCATAAACCAAAAAAATTATTTTGATTGATTAAATAAATTTATTTTGAAAAGCTTATTTTTTGAATTAAAATGATCATTTAAATTAAACTAAAATTTGAAAACCATATTTTCTTCTCTGATGCTTTAATTACTTTTTTGATAGGGTACTCCAAACATTTTAAAGTCACTAGAGTTATGCTTAATGAGTTTTGAGGTGGAGATCTCTAAGGGCAAAGTGGTGATTTTATATTTTGGTGCCTCAATCAAAATTTATGATTAACCAAAGGGAAAAATGAGTAATTTTGATCCTAATAAATATGTTTGGATGATTGAAACCTAATGGGTTAAAAGGTAGAAACCAACTTGCCTCTTTTCCATAATAAGAATAAAATTATAATTTTCTAAATTATGAAGAATTGGTAGTTAATAAAAGTTAAATGATTCTCAAGTGATTGTCTTAAGTTAGGAGGTTGATATTTCACTTATTCTAAGCCCACAATTTGGATGATATGATCTTTCAATAAGGATATGTATCACTTAAATTTAAAATCCTAATGATTGCCACTTTATTCCACTGAAACGCCATTGAGATTTTTAAGGGCTTGGTAGTGATTTATGCTTGATATTTAAATTCATTTGATGGGATTTAGAAGGATATTATGATTAATGATAGAAATTTTTAAGCACTACTAGCCCTACGTTAGTGGTGGGTACAAAAATTTGGGTACAAATAATCCTTAATGACCTAAACCTGCCTTAAGGGCATTCACCCACATAACTTTTAAGTGAAATATCAATTGATTGATTGAGTACCCACTCCTTGAGATGATTAAAATATCAAGATTCACAGAGTAATGGGGTAATTTTGATTTAACCTGGGATGATTAATAGAACAATATGATAAGTTCAAAATGAAGTCAAATGGTTCAAGAGATCTTTAAAGTCGTTCAGGGTCATTCCCCGAACACTTTGGAATCTCTTGGGTATGTTGAAGGACAAATTGAACTTGCTATATTTTGTTCTAAAATCATCCACTAAGATCTTTCGGGACTCAATAAGTCAAAGTTCAGGGTTTAGATACACTTTCAACTATTCTTAATTTCTGCAAAATTATATACAAGTTCTGACGTTTCAGCAAGAATGCCGAGAATATGACAAGTACGCTTTTACAGTGTTATTTTATTTTTTTCATTTTTCTTCCATTGCGAAATATTTTAACTGCTTGGATGTGCACTCTACCTTTACCTGCAAAATCAAAACAACTTTTCAAAAAACTAATCAACAATTTTTAAAATCTAAAACAATTGTTTCAAAGGTAACCATAAATCCTTTGAAATTTCACTAAACATAAAACATACTTTTGAATTTACGGGAGTCCCTCGGAGGAGGTAACCAATGTTTGCTAACAAGATCTCCCTAATTTAAATGGGTTTAACAACTCGTTTAAGTTAAGCAAATTCAAAAGAAGATAGTGATACCAGAATGAGGGAATCGTGAGATCCTAACCAGTGTCGCTCTAATCAACTTTAACCCCCTGATTGAAGTTTTAACTTTTTATTTTAAACCCTTAAGCCTTTAGACCTTAGGACTGCTACATCACTGAGGAGCTTAGAGCTAACTCTATGGGTAGTTTTTTGCAACATCAATCTACAACAACATGAGGACCTACAACAACATATCTTTCCTTAGAATTAAACAACAAGCCATAGAATAAGCCATAGAATAAACAACAAGCCATAGAATTTTGAGGTTGTCTGTCTAGTGCGACATAAATCCTCAACCTTTTCTTTAAGACTTTGTATGACTCTGCTATATAATTTATGCCCTAACTCATTTTAGGATTCTGAGGTTGTCGCTTGTCACGACCTAAATCCTCACATCTTCCAAGCTATTTATGTGATCATCTCACACAAATGTAATCCCTAATTAATAAAATTGACAAGATGAAACATTTAAATAATTCTTTCTCAAAATTGAAACCAAATCATAGGATAGTTTGAAAAGTCACCGAGTTTTTCTCAGGATTCATGACATCCTCTAGTTCTTCTTCCTTTGAATTCCAAAAGAAAAATGTTTCAAATTTGAATCATTCCTATTTTACACCTCCTATTCCTTTGAATTGTTGACGACAATATCCCCTGATTTTTATCGAGATTTTTCTTAGGTGACTTCGGTCATCTAAGATGTAATTAACTATAGGGGCTTGCCCATATAAGAAAATTTGAAGAACCTAGGTTAATATAAATCCTATTTAATTTTTTCTATTAAATAGGGGAACTTGTTGGTCAACATAAAAATATGGCTTTTCACAAACTTAAACGGATGTCATAAATTCTTTAGTTTATTTAATCGAGCCCTTACCATTAAGTAGTGTACTTATCCTTTGGGGTAGATTCATTGCTTGCGGTATTAGGCTCTTTTATTTAAATTACTGAAAATATGAGATCGGTCCAGTCTTATATTTTTAATATAGATATATAGATATATATATATAGATATATAGATATATATAGATATATAGATATATATATTAAATTATATTAAACCGGGCGTCGGAATTTCCATTCCGGCAACCAACAATTTTCAATTTGGCGACCGATAAGAGCGTATAATTTTTAATTAAAATTTTAAAAATTTAACTTAGTTAAACTATTATTTTAGCTATTTTTCCATTACATTTGTTAAGATTTTATTTAGTGTAAGAGCACGTAAGTGAAAATATCATTGGAATAGTTCAAGATGTTTAATTTTTTTCTTCTTTTTTTATGAGCTCTGTTGCATCTTAAAATTACCTCTTTTTAATATACATTTAATGTTCATTTTATGCACATTTTTTATGATATTGCACTTTTAAGGAAGATAATTTACATGTTTTTGGTTTCAATTATAAGAGATGGATCTTTAGAGAAAATAAGGGCAAAATGGAGCAACATGACACAACATTATGTGGTGTCATAGTTACTCAACACTACTACACAAGTTGGAACAAACTTAAGGTTAGCCAATGTTCCTTGCTAGCACCGATAAGGGGTAAAAAATATGTATGCTCCTATTTGTCACAATAAATCATTTTTTATTTTTAATCATTCAGATTCTACTCTGATTAAGATCTCTTTGCAAGGGGAAAGAGCTTTTCTTAAAATTCAAACTTTTTTATACTTTATTAATCTTTTAATGCTTATTTTTACTTTTTACTTAAAATTAGATTGCGCATAAGTTTAGATTTAATCCTTTCAAAATATTTCAAAACCTATTTTTGATCATTTTTATTTGTAATTTAGGTATAAGTTTTTTTAAGTCATTATTATAAGTTTTTCTAAGTCATTATTAAAAAGTAGCAGCATCCCTATGGGTTTGATACTGAGATTTTTAAAGAAAGTCATATATTACTTGAAAAGATACATATATTTGCGTAGTACCCCTAGTGTGAAGGTTTATTATTTTTTTTCTAAATCATTTTATTTATTCACATTAGCCGCTAAATATAATTTGGGCCAATTTTTGGCAATCTTTTAGAAAATAATCTCTGAGTAATTGTGGGTCGGGTCAAGTTTTTTGCTCTATTTTCAGGGATGCGACGAAACGTTTTGACTTAGAATTTTATTTGAATTGAGGATTTATTTCAAGAGAATTAAAAATTAATTTTAGTTTTTTTCATTTTTCAGAAATCATAAAAACATTAAAAAAATTAAAAAAATAAAATTAAAAATCTTTTAGAAGTATTTTTATTTTTATTTTTTGAAATTTTACAATTTTACCTTGTGTATGCAAAGTTTGAGATCTGAAGGTTTAGTGCTTTACAATTTTGAATTAGAATAAATGATGAACAAAAATAGAAAACAAAATGACTTCACAATTTTCCAAAAATGCCGAACACATTACAAAATAACATTGAACATCAAAATGTATAAAATGAACAACATAATTTACAAAGACATTTGAGAGACTACACAAACCCTATAGCAAATGAAATTCATTTAAGTATACAAACTCCTGCTGTAGTGACCAACTCATATGAACTTAAAAATGCAATTATATAAATGGTACAAAATAATCAATTTGGGGGAATAACATCTGAGGATCCAAATTTATATTTAACAAGTTTTTTTAGAATTATGTGCTGTATTTAAATATGATGGCGTAACAAATGACATTATCTGACTTAGAATTTTTTCTTTTTCCTTAATAAATAAAGCTAAGATTTGGTTAAACTCGTTAACACCTGGATCTATTAGAACTTGGGGAGATTTAGCACAAAAATTATTAGCTAAGTATTTTTTACCTTAAAAAACTCCTAAGATTAGAAATGATATTACTTTTTTTACCCAGTATGAAGGAGATTCAATAAATGAAGCTTGGGAAAGATTTAAGAAACTCTTTAGAAAGTGTTCATATCATGATTTACCAGACTGGTTAATCATTCAAACTTTTTATAATGGGTTAGTAGAGATCTCTTAGATCTATCATTGACGCTGCTGTTGGAGGTTCATTAATGTCAAAAAAATTTGATAAAGCTTATGCATTAGTTGATGAGATGGCTACGAATAATTTTCAATGGCCCTCTAAAAGGGTAGATCCAAAGAAAGTAGCCAGTATTCATGATAATGAGACTATTTCGATGGTTGCATCTCAAATTGCAACATTATATATGAAAATGACCAAATTGGAATGATCTTTTCTTATTTGCAGCATTATCTAGGAAAATAGACCAAATTGGAATGAATTTTTCTCTGACACCCCATGTTATTGAAGAAAACTCATTAGGAAAGATGATCAATTCTCAAACCTCATTATAAAATTTAAATGTTATTAATAATAGACCGAATAAGCCATATTCTAACTATTACAACCTAGGTTGGAAAAACCATCCAAATTTTAACTAGAAGTCCAATTCTAATGGTTGAAGTCAACAGTAGCAGAATAATCAAGTAAACTCATTGGGAAACTCAAAAAACCAGGGTCGTGTTAACTATAGACCTACTTATCCTCTTAGATTTAGTAGTAATCAACAAATTACGGAGAAGAAGTTGTATATAGAAGAAGTGGTGTTAGATGGGAAATCAATTATAAAGTAAAAGTGTTGTTATTCAAAACATTGAAAATTAATTGGGACAAACTGCTAAAGCACTTAGTAATAGGGCTCAGAAAACACTTTCTAGTAATGTTGAAATCAATCCTAAGGACAAAAATAAAGAACAAGAGCAAGTTAAAGCTGTCCAACTTAGGAGTGGAAGGGAACTAAATGTTGGAGTTTAAAAAGAGATTGAATTTGAGAGAAAAAATAAAAAAACTGAAAAACATGAAAAAACCATTCCTAAAGAAGTAGAAAAACATGTCTCTCCAACTAAGATTAATTTAGAAAGACCACCATCTCTTTTTCCTCAAAAAATTAGGCAGCAAAAGTTGGATCAATAATTTTTGAAATTTTTTGAAATATTTAAGAAGTTTATAATTAATATTCTTATTTGCAGAAGCTTTGGAATGGATGTCAAGTTATGCCAAATTTATGAAAGAAATTTTAAACAAGAAAAGGAAGTTCAAAAATTATGAAACTGTTGTACTTAGTGAAGAACGTAGTGCAATAATTCAAAAAATGCTTCTTCAAAAACTTAAAGATCCTTGTAGATTCACTTTACGTTGTGTGATTGGAGAAAATATTTGTGGAAAAGCTTTATGTGATTTAAGAGCTAGAATTAATCTCATTCCATTATCTATTTTTAGAAGGTTAGGTTTAGGAGAGATTTCTCCCACTATTGTAACCCTTAGGTGATTGATGTATCACCTATTCTAAGGGGTTATAGAGGATGTGTTGGTTAAAATGGGTAAATTTTTCTTTCCTATTGATTTCATTGTGTTAGATATGAAGGAATATAAAGAAATACCTATCATTCTAGGGAGGCCTTTCCTTATCACCAAATGAATGATGATAGATGTGTAGAAAGGAGAACTAACCAAGAGAGTTAATGACCAGGAAGTTACATTTAATATGCTTAAATTAATGAAGTATCCTGATAAAGGAAAAGATGGTAAATGTTATAGAATGAATATTTTGATTATATGATTGTTAATCATTCTCAAGGAAGATATGAAGTCATAATAGATAAAAAAGAACTGAAGAGTGAAAATGATATTAATTTTGAAAACAAATCAAATGAGATAAATTCTGAGGATTTAAATTATGTTTAGGAAGATTTTGAAACAATCTCCATTTTAACCAAAATAGAGGTCTTTCAGAGTAGTGGTAATTATGTTGAGGATATTATACCCAGCTCTCACTCTAGAGTTTCCTCTTCTACCTCCACCTAAGGGCTAACATCTCGTATAAGGACCTAAAACAATAAACCAAATTGGGGTATTTAGCCATACACTCTAAAGTCCTCTAACTCTACACCCTCCAAGTTTTATTTCCCTATTTATTCACACTCAACCAAATGAATTACATTCTCATCCATACAATCTTAATTGATACTTACCATTAATTAACTAATACAAAACCATCTCGGATCTTACATGTTCTCACAACTTATATTAACATCTTAATAAACCAAATCAAGAAGCAAATGATATACAAGGATTAAATCACACAACTTATTCCGACGTTAAAGATCAATACTTCACACAACTTCCATCCAACACTTAATTACTTATCTTTTTAAGGAAAAGGATAATGAAAACTACTCATAATTCATGGAGAAAACACAATAACACAAGTTTAAAAGTAGAAATCATGTAAACACATAAGAAGTCTAATTTAAAACAAAATATAATCACAAAGATAAATAATTATCTCAAATTCCTCTCCACAAAACTCTTGAAGTTCAAAACTCTTGAAGTTCAAACTCTTGAAGTTCATTTGAATCTCTTCTCTTCATTTCTCTTACAATACTCTCTACTAACACACTATAACTCCTCCCATTCTTCTCTCTAAAAGTGTCCTAATTCTATGATAAGAGTGGTAGAAAGAAGTCTCAAAGAGAGGGGCTGTGGTGGCTAATTGAGCATCTTCAATCTTTCAATCCAAATCTTTTATTATAACTTTCCAAAAGGTGCTTTGGTGTTTATTCAAAAATATGTCCACATTTAATGAATCTTCCAAGAGTTGCCTCCTTTTAATAGCCATTTGAATTTATTTTAGTGTCTAACCATAAACCAAGTTTTCACCAAGAGTTGCTTCAAACACCCTTTCAAAAATTTGTGTAAATTCATTGAATCATCAAATAACTACCTCTGGTGCTTAAGTTCGAGGTCCTCGACGCTTAAGCATGACCTTCTCTGTTATTTTGGCGCGTATGAGCTAGTCTTGGGCGTTTAGGTGCCACAGTTCTTTTGCACACCTTCTTCAATTTTGCTTTAAAATTGATCCTTTTTCACTCATTTCACCATTTTCATCCATTTAACTAAACCTGAAAGAAAAGCATACAATACCTTCCATTAAAGTGCAATATTCTAAAAAATAGGTATAAAAATATGTATAAAAATGCTATATATTTTAGGTGTATCAAAATCCCCCAAACTTAAAATGAAACTTAAAATTTACTTGTCTTCAAGTGACACTCCAATCTTTCAAAACCAAAATAAGTAGATTATGTAAATGATTTTCTTTATGATATTCTAAAATTTTGATCTAGAAATATAGTAGTCCAGAAATAATTATATATTCTCTAAACATAAACATTTTGATACGACTTAGAGTTTAAATATCTTTAATGTAAAGAAGTCTAAAAATATGAGTTATTATTTAGTTCAGAAATAATTATAAATTCTCTAAATATAATGTTTAAGCATTATATCTTCTCCACTTAAAAATTTTTATTAAAAATAATTATACTTACTATATTATATCTTTAAGCTTAAGAGTTTCTCAAGTCTTATACTTTAAAAAGATCAGATGTGGAACCAATTTTTGATTAGACACTAATCTTCAAGCTTCTCCTCCCTATTTCAAATTCACTTTTCTTTTCTTTCCTTTTTCTTTTTTCTTTTTCTTTTTCTTTTTCACATGAGGGTTACTATATCTGGATAGGCCTTTAATGGTTTTCAGTTCCACTCTTCCTTCTTTTTCACATGAGGGTTACTATATCTGGATAGGTCTTTAATGGTTTTCAGTTCCACTCTTCCTTTTCCTAAAGCAAAGGTTTGATATATATCCTTTACTTAAAAATATAATAATTGTTTTGAAAATTATTTTTAATAAGAGAAAGTTAAGTATTGAAAATAAAAGTCTAATCCTTCAATATTTTTTAAAAACACATCTTCTCCTTCTAAATATAGTTACACAATATCTATCATTTCTACACTAAATTTTTTTTAAATTTAAGTTTTTCTTTGTTACTATGGGTTTAACTAAATTTTCTTACTCATTTCTATATTCAAATTTTAATTCCCTAATATAATTTCATATACATATTCATTTCCTTCCAATCAAAATAAAATTTATTTGTAGCACATTTGAAAACAGAAAAAAATTGAAGTTTTGAAAATTATTTTTCATCCCCCCAAACTTAAATTTTTAATAAGATAAAACATTTTAGCATCATATATACATGCAGAAATAAAAACTAAAAAAAAACATGCTTACGAGAATTTTTATACCCGTAATAAAGAAGTACAAAAATTAAAAACATGAGTAAAACATAATTGCTCAAAATTTAACTTAATTTTAACATATATGAGATTCATTAGACTTCTATGCAGTGGTGGACAACATAAAAGCAAATAAGCACACACTAACATAAATTCATAACTGCAACATAAAAAAATTGTATAGTAGTAAATTGAAAACTTCAACATGAAGTTCTTATGTAAAAGTTAGTAAAATTCTAAACCTTCCTAATATCTTTGGATTAAATTCTACATAAACCAACAAAATACACTAAGCAACACTATTCACTCAATTACTACCACAAAAATATAATATAACTACTCACAACAACACAAATGCATCACAACAGTATCTAACACAACAAAACACATATAATAGTAGCAGTCTAAACAATTATAACACATAACATAGTAGCAGTATAATACAACTACATCACATAAAGTTCATAATTTAAACATAAACTATTTAAATTAATCCTCCTCCTCCTCATCGTCATCACTATCCCAAAAAGTCGTAGGCTCATATGAAGGGTATTGTGGATATGAAGGAAATACAACACTTTGGTCACCTTTGATAAGGCTTTCCAAAGATGAGTAATATTTTTCTTCATAGTCACTACGTCTCTTCATATAATAATCAATATAATCTACATAGCTCTCTAAATTTAGTACCTTATTCGTCATATAGTTGATGTCATCTAACATTCTTTGCATTAATTGTGCATGCGAATCAAAATTAGTATACTGACCTTGAGATGTAGACGCACATGAAGTGGAAGCAAGAGATGTAGAAGCACCTAAACCTCTAGAAAATCCTCCTCTCCAGCCAAATATAGAATGTTTTGAATAAGATTTCACATTGACACTTGTGATAGGCTTTACAGGTTGCAGAATCTCCTCCTAACTATCAAATCTAACACCAGTCTGCTTACAGAAAGAAAAGATTAAGGATGCAAATCTCAAACCTGCAGTAGTGGCAGCTATAGCAGAACTAGTGATCGGCTAATAGATCAAGGATTTAATATCGATCGGCTTAAACTATTGAATACAATAGTTCAGAGTGGCTCTTTTTCTTGTTACTTCATGAAGGTGATTTGTAGGGAGTAGACGAGCTAAAATAAAATAGTGGCACACTTTTGACATGGAATCAAGCTTTAAAACAGGGAAATTTACCCTCCTTTCATTTGTTATTTTCTATAATCTTTTTCTCGCAATCAATGAAGATATAATCTCATCTAATTCATCCTCAGTAGGATTATAATTCGAATAAAAACACAACACACTTGGGGGCAGCTGGTAAAACAAATTAATTACCTCAAAGGAAAAAGCTACTAATTTTCTTCTGACCATAACTTGATCTTCCTCAGCTTTATGGAGATTAGCATAAAACTCCCAAACCATAGAAATTATTGCTACAACAGAAAAACAACGAAATCATTCCCACTATCGGCGAACCATTAAATCTTCAACTGCTCTTCACAGATTTTTGAAACATCGCTCAGGAATCAACTTTCTTGATTACATCGCTTCTATGTATCTATTCTGAGCTTTTGAACTAACAAATTTACTGGAATCAAAGTTAGACTTCCCCTTGCTCCTCTTCATTTTTGGTGTCATTTCTAAAAATCACATAAAATTTATAATAAATCCTAAACTTAAGTCTAAATCACTAAACTCAACTTCCAAAAGCTTAAACTATCATTTCCTTGTATTTCCATAGATTTTTTCTTAAATTTTCACCATGAATAGTGATTTTCAGGTAAATTCCTAATGTACACAAAATACATGGTGAAAATTAAAAATTTTTACATAAAACTGAAGCTCTTACCTTGCGAAGATAAAATTTAGCAAATTTGGCTTAATTCCATCAAGAAATCTTCACTTTAGAAGGAGCCCTAGTCCCAAAATCATGAAATCTCGAGGAAGAAGATGATAGTCAGGTAGAAATGGCATTTTTTAGGTCAATTTTTCATCTTTAATCGTTTGTAAATCAATTTAATTGAATCGGTGCTTAAGCGCGAGGTTTTGACATTTAGGAACTAGTGCATGAATTTTGATATTTTTGATTTTAAGTGAAATGCACATATAGCCTAAGTCAACCACCCCTAATTGGTCTTATAAATATTAATAACTATTTTCTTCCCATTCAATTCTCCTCTTTCTCCAAATTCACCAATTTTCACAAATTTGATTCAACACAAAATTATACACACACAAAATAATTACTTCATTAATTCACAAACAAATACAAACATCACTGACACAAATACAAACATCATTGACACATAATTTCTTAATCCAAAGAGTCTTGGATGAGATAATTCCTAATCACATACTTCAAATACTAAACAACTTAACCCAAAAACACATAAAACAAACTTAAAACTAACATCAAGACACCAACAACAAACAAACACTAACATCAAACAAATAACTAGACTATAGAACTTAATTCCATTCTCCTTCTCGTTAAAAAAATTCTTGAGTTTCATTTGTTTCTCTTGGGGCACTTGGAATATAAATCTGATAGAATGGCTTGTGGTGAAGAACTCTAGTTGAGTCTTCTTCAATCCATTTGTCTTTCTGGTACATAGCCTTGTTCGCTTCTTCTATAAAACTTGTATAGATAAATTGCATTTTAAGTTGCCATCCAATATGCTCCAAATGTGCGTTAGTCTCATTCACTTTCACTTGAATTGAATCCACATAATGATCTTCTCATTTATTCCTATACTAATGGCTATGAATCAGTTGAATAACTTTTGCGCACTTAACTAATGAAAATTTTCTTCATGACTTCATCTTTCTTCTTCCTTTCAATCTCTTAAGAAGAAATTTTTGTAAGTTCTCACACTCTTCACTTAGACTTTAGGATGAAAATTTGAAGTGGGGTGAGAATTCTCTTCATTCAATGCTATTTATAGGCCTTGGATGAAGTCTAGACCCACTACACACGTTCATAAACCACTAAATCATGTTTAAACCCACTAAACCATGTTTAATTCTTCTAGAAACTTAATTTAGCTCATTTTTTTAACTACTGCACTTAAGCGTCGAGTGTTGGCGCTTAATCGTCAGTGCTTACTTTAGCACAAGTCTGCTTAACATCCAAATACACATTCTAACATGTTTAAGTTATCAATTAGAATCATCAGTAAATCATTATATCTTCAAAAACACTACCACATTTTCTAAATCAAACACAACAACATAACATTCAAAACGGATACACACTGATAACTATGAGTTGCCTTCCACAAAGCCCTTGGTTTAACGTTGTCAGCCCGATCTAACCAGTGCTTATTTTGGTTGACCCAACAACATATGATCATTTAATTTGAGTTGATCCCATAAATAATAGGTTTTTAGTCGGTGATCATTCACTTTCAATATTTTCTCAATTTTAGGATCTTTGATATCCACAGCTCCATAGGGATAAACTTTTATCACAACAAATGAGCCCATCCACGTAGACTTAAGTTTTCTTGGAAATAATTATAATCTTGTTGCCCTGGCTCTAAATTTTTAGTAAGAATGCTCCGATCATGCCACATCTTTATCTTCTCTTTATAAATTTTAACACCTCATAAGATTCATTCCTTATCTCTTTAAGTTAATTTAATTGTAATAGTCTTTTATCACCAGCATCCTTTAAATTATAATTTAATTTCTTAATAGCCTAGTATGCTTTATGCTCAAGTTCAATTAGTAAATGACAAGCTTTCCTAAATATAAGCCTATATGGGGACATTTCTATATGAGTTCTATATGAAGTCCTATAAGCCTACAACGCATAATCAAGTTTGACTGACCAGTCCATTTTTTTTGGATTCACAAAATTTTCCAATATTCTTTTAATTTCATGATCGATAATTCAGCCATACCACTTGTCTGAGGATGATAAGTAGTAGCAATTCAATGGTTGATATGAAATTTCTTTAGTAATTTTTTCATTATTGCATTTCTGAAATGACTTCCCCTGTCAGTCGGCATTCCAAATCTACAAATATATTCGTTCTTAAAAACTTCAAAATATTTTGAGCATCACATCGAGGTAAAGCAATAACTTCTATCCATTTGGATATATAATCTACTGCTAACAATATATATAAATTTCTAAAAGATGGTATATATGATTTCATGAAATCTAATCCACAAACATCAAATATCTCAACTTCCAACATATAATTGAGGGCCATCTTATTTCTCCTAGAAATAGTGCCTACTCATTAACATCCCTCACAAATTTTGATATAAGCGTTAACATCTCTTAAGATTGTAGGCCAGTAAAATTTAGATAGCAAAATTTTGTTGTCGGTCGCCAAATTGGAAATTATTGGTTGCCGGAATGGATATCCCGATGCCCAATTTAATTGAATTTATATATATAATATGGGAAAAATTAGTATTTTAAATTTTGAAAATATAAGACCAAAACGACCTCATATCCTCAGTAGTTTAAATAAATGAGCCTAATATCGCAAACAATACGGCAAGCAACACGTCTATCCCGAAGGGTAGACACACTACTTACTGGTAATGACTCGATTAAATAAACTAAAGAATTTATTACATCTACTTAAGTATGTGAAACACTATTTTTTTATATTGATCGACAGTTCCCCTGTTTAATACAAAAAATTAAATGAGATTTATATTAAGTTGGGTTCTTGAAAGTTTCCTATAAAAATAAGCCCTTATTGTTAATTAAATCTTAGATAATTTAAGTTTTCTAGAAAAACTCTCAATAAAAATCAGGGGATATTGTCTTCAAGGAGTTTCAAAGGATAAGACTTTTCAAAAATATTGGACAAAGAGGAGTGAAATGGGAATGACTAAAATTTGAAACATTAATTTTTGAATCTAAATGAAGAAGAACTAGTGGATTTTATGGATCTTGAGGAGAACCTCGGTGACTTCCCAAGCTATCCTATGACTTGACTTTAAATTCAAGAAGAAATTATGTGTGTTATCCTGCCATCTTTATTAATTAGGGCTTACATTTGTGCGAGACGGTTACAAAAATAGCCTGAAAGATGTAAGAACTTATGTCACGACAAACGACAACCTCAGAATCCTAGAACATGTTAGGGCCTAAATTGTATAGCAGAACAATACAAAGGCCTAAAGAAAAAGTTGAGGATTTATGTCACACTAGGCGGACGACATCGAAATCCTTTGGCTTTTCTTTAATTCTAAGGAAGGATGTGCTCTTGTAGATCCTCATGCTGTTGTAGATTGTTGTTGTAGAAGGCTGCCCACAAAGCTAGCTCCAGGATCTTTAGTGAAGTAGTAGTCCTAAATTCTAAGATTTAAAGGTTTAAATGATTGGTTGAAGTTCAATCATGGGGGGAGTTAAAATTGATTAGAGCAACACCGGTTAGGATCCCACGGTTCCATCGTTCCGGCATCACTATTTTCTTCGGATTCACTTAGTCCAAATGAGTTTACTAAACTCAACTCAATGAGTTCCATACTTTCATTTAAACCATGAGAAGTCTCGTTAGAAACCATAGGTTACCTCCTCCGAGGGATTCTCGATCATCTGATAGAGACATTTTAATTTAGTTGCAATTTTCATTTTTGTTGTTTTGTTTGTGATTAAATTTTGAGTTATTTTATAATTTGACTGTTGTGGTGGTGAATTTTATCTTGTTTTGATTTCTTAATTTTGATTTTGGTTTCAGTTTTGTGGCTATTCTAAAAGTTTCAATTTTGACATGCAGGGTGACCTTGTTGATTAACTTGCAAGTCTACAAGCAGGAAACAAGAGATACAGAAAGGTAAGTAAGTTACAGTGCAATAACTTAAAAGTGTACCTATCGATTCTTCCCGTACCTATCGATTCTTCCCATTCTCCCATTCCTCCACCTGAAATGTTAGCTTTTGCAACATGTATATAATTTTGCAATAAATTGAAATTGCAAGAGTAGATGAAGGTGTATTTAACAGACCTCAAACTCATGACTTGTTGAGTCTCGAAAGATCTTGATGAATGATTTTAGAATAAAATACAACAAATTCAATTTGTTCTTCAAAACATTCAAGAGATTTCAAAGGATTTAGGGAATGACCCTGAACTGCTTTAAAGATTTCTTGAAACATTTGAGTTCATTTTGAACTTATCATAGTGTTCTATTAATCATCCTAGGTTAAATTGAAATTACCCGACTACTCGGCAAATCTTGACATTTTAATCATCCCGAGGAAAGGGCACTCAATTAATCAATTGATATTTTGCTTAAAAGTTATGTGGGTGAATTCCCCTAAGGCAAATTTGGGTTATTAAAGATTTTGTACCCACCACTAAGGTTAGGCTTGTAGTTCTTGGAAGTGTTTATCATCAATCATGTTATCCTTATAAATCCCATTAAATGAATTCAAATATCAAGCCTAGATCACTACCAAGTGCTTAACAATCTTAATGGGAAAAAAATTAACAAATGTTAGAATTTTAATTTAGGTGATATGAATTTGGATTAAGAGATTAGAACATCATTAATTATGGACTTAAAATAAGTTATATATCATCTCCCTAACTTAAGCCCATCACTTGTGAATCATCTAATTTTTTATTAACTTCCAAGCCATGACAATTTAACAAATTTCAATTTCATTCTTATCGTAGAAAGGTGGCAGGTTGGTTTCTCCCTTTTATCCATTATATTTCCATCATCTAAACATATTCATTAGGATCAAAATTACGCATTCATCCCTTTAGTTAATCCTAAATTTTGATTAAGTCGTCAAAATATAAAATTACCACTTTTCTCTTGGGGCCTTTGACCTCATAACTCATTAAGCATAATTCAAGTGATTTCAAAGATTTTAGAGTACCCTGCCCATTGAGCAATTAAAACATGAGAGGAGAAAATGTGATTTTTTCAAAATTGTATTTAACTTAAATAATTAATTAAACCTAGAAAAATATGATTTTCAATATTGATTTATTTAATCAAAGTAAAATTTTTGTTCATGGGAAAATTTATTAGAGGTTCCCTATGGTCCGAGAAAACACTTAGGCAAGGTACCATGATTTTTTCAAATCAAATTTTAATTATTATTTAATTATTTATTAACTTTAAAAGAATGTTTTAATTATTTGGAACATATAATTTAATTAGAAAAAATTATTTTTATATTTTTATCAAACCTCCCTAAGCTCAAAGAACTAATAGAAAAAATTTTATATTTTTATGATTTTTAATTTACTTATTATAATTTTTTTAATGAGAAAATAAGGAAAATAGATTTCAAGCCTTTAAAAATTTTATTTTTAACTTAGAAAAATTAAAGAAAATATTTTAATGAGTCTGAAGTGATCGGAAAGCAATTAGGCACATTTTTAAATATTTTTTATATTTTTGGAATTTTTAAGTATTTTTAATTATTTTAATTTAAAATGTAGCTCAAAAGTCAAGTATTTTATCAAAAATAGCTTCCATTTTTCCTAAGTGCTCCTGATCACAAGGACCCCAGAAAACCACTTTTCATACTTTTCCTAAGTGTATTTAGTTTAATATAATTATTTTTGTACAAAAAATACCTTATTTCTTAAAAAATCAACTTTAGTGCTTAAACTTAATCAAATAATTTCCAAATTTTCACAGTAGGTTAACATGATTTTTATGCATAGTGTGGAATTGATTTTTTCAAATTTTGGTTAATATTTAATTTACTTAAATTAATAAAATTTATACACACTTATTTAAATACTAAAATGTATAAGTTATTCAAACCATCATAATATTTTTCCTAAGCTTCTCTAACCACAGGAAACCTACTAAATTTTATCCCATAATTTTCTAATTGGTATTTTAATTTATATAATTAGTTTAAGCCAAAATAGCCATCTTAGCTTGAAAATTAGTCTTAGAAGCATAAAGATGTCCTCTGACCTTAGCAAAATTAGATAATGTAGCCTCTATCATTAGAAATAAACCCTAAAAATTTCAAGCAATGGTTAGCCAAGATGAATTGAAATACCACAAAGGGTATTTAATTAATTAAAAATCAAAGCGTCAACAAATAATTTTAATTTTTATTCACATTATTTTTCTTTGTACACTGTGCAAGTTTAATTTTTATTCACATTATTTTTCTTTGTACACTGTACAAGTTGGTATTTTTATTTTTATGAATTTTCTATGAAAAGATATGAATTAATTTATTTTTATGAATTTTCTATGAAAATATATGAATTTTTAAATTTATGGCATTTAATTAATTAAAAAAAGGCATATTTTTTTATTTAAACCCCAAGGCGTTGACTGGATCCTCATCCGCTTTGAAGTATCCATGCGACGTCAAATTCCCTATTCGACGTCGCCAGCCACGTAGCCGCCTCATCAACCCACCTTTTTGTTCCATAAACTCATCCAAAGCGATCTCATACGTCCATCCAATACACGTGCAATAGGACGTTATCCCTTCATCGTCGCCAACTGACCTAACCCGTAAGCCATCCACACTAAAACCTTAAGATCTCAAGATAGACTCAACCAAATCACTTTGGGTTTGTTCCTACACCTTTATATACTCAAGATGAACACATCCATATGGTTTATATGGTATGAAATACAACAAATACATATGAAGAATCAATTTAAGCTTGATTTAGGGTTGAGGCTCAATACATTTGTCTGAGAGGGGAGGCCTCAATCAGGTGGTTGTAGCAGCTTTAAATAAGTCCAGCGAACCTTCAGATGAAGTCTTGGGCTGTGGTGAATTTCCTAGGTATGATTTTGACTAAGGCCGATTTCAGGTGTTGGTCTAGGGCTATGCTAGAGGCTCTCTTTGATGGGGCTTTGTGGGGAATCAACTCCTCTCACTCAAGGGATGGTGTGTGCATAGTTAATTGGAGTTTGGTTCACTGTGGAGCTGTGGAGAAATCTCTTCTATTTTTAGGGCAAATTTCAGTGAAAAAATTGGCTTTGTGGAGTGCTGAGAGCAAGGGGATTGAACTTAAGAAGGTTTGGAGAGGCTTTGGTGAGATTTTGGTATAGTTTCCCCAAGGTTCCAAGCACTCTTCCCTTTGGACTTGGAGAGCTCCATTTATATCTATGGCAGCCCGAAAAAGTTTAGGGCTGGGAATTGAGTGCTAAAGCTTGCTGAGGTGAAGGGAAGAAAGGCTCTAATGGCCAATGAGACTTAGCCAACTCAGGGAGATTTAATTTTGGGTTTTAGCCACTTAGGGCTCCCTTGAGCTAGCTGTTTCTAGCGATTGAGGTGCCAGCTGGCCAGAGTTCAGCACTTATGGGCTCAGGGAGGCCAGAGGGTGCTTAATGATGGTTAACACTAATGGTGGCCAAAAATGGGATAATATTCTTTAAATCAAAGGACCATTGTTCCATAGCCCATGTAGGGTGGGCTAGGTGAGTTTAGCCTAGTCGCTAGGGTTCAGAAGTTGGCTGTTGAGGCTTTGGTTTGATCAATTTGGCATGGCTTAATCAATTTTGGTACATGGGTTCAGTTTGGGTCAAATTGGCTTGAAGTTGTGTTTGGCTTGGGCTAAACATAACATTGGACTCAATTGATTGATCAAGATGATATAGATGATTGTCACAAAGAGTTTGGAAAAGATTTTGAGTGATTTTAAATTGATTTGGATGGTCAATTCGAAGGATTTTGGTCATTTGGTTAATTTTGGGGTTGTTGGGTTGACTTGGGTTTGATTTGGGCTAGAATTTGGCTAGGGCCCAATTGATGGTTCAAATTGGCCCTAAGGATTATCATGAAGAGTTTTAGATAGAAATTGAATGAAAATTTTGAGGCTATGGGGCTCAATTTGGTTGAATTTTGGGATATGGCTAATTTGAGCCAAAATTAGGGGTTTTGATCCAAGTTAATTTTGAATAAAATTGAGGCTTGAACAAGGCCAATTGAAGGCTTAATTGGATATGGGGGAGCGTTTTGAAGAGTTCATGATTCAAAATTGGTGTAATTGGATAGATTTGGGTTCAATTGAGTGAGATTTTGGTTTTGGGTCAAATTGGGGCTTTTGGATTTAGGTTAAAATTGAACTTAAATTTGGGTCAAATGGGCTTGGATTTGGTTTCAATCAAGTTGTGCATGATGAATTTGTGTTTAGAATTAAAATTGGGGGAAATTGGGATCAAATTGGTGGACATTGGGGGTGAATAGGGGTAATTGGGTCTTTGAAGGCAATTTGAGAATTTTGGTCAAACTAGGTCAAATTGATCAAATTGAGCTCAATGGAGTGGTTGAAACTGATTTTGAGGACATTTCAAGTCATTTGGAAGGCTTTGGGACAATTTTAATCATCAAGGGTATTTTGATAATTTTGGCAAAATGAGGGATATATTGGTAATTTTAGAAATTTTGGGGTGTTTTGGAAAATTTGGGTGGTTTCAAATGATTTTTGAACAAATTTGGGTGCTTTGGGTAATTTTGGGAATTCAAGGGCAATTTGGTAAATTGGGTGGATTTGGGGGAAAAAGGCTAAGTTTGGTATTTTGGTAAAATTGGGGTATCAATCATGCTACATGAGCCATGGACCAATAGAATTCCCTACTTTAGGTCCTTCATGTACTGATCTTAGCTAAGCCCTATCTTGGGGCGAGTGGGTCTAGGGGACCATCTACATGAGTCTCCAAAAGGGTCAAGAGATCAAAATCAGGTAGGCTTGGGCTTAAGGTAGTGAGTGGGAGTGCAATGTGCAAGTGTGTGTGTGAGAGCAACCAAGACCACACCACCAAAGGGCTAACCCTAAGGCTAAGCAATCATATGGGGACTCACCTTGAGCTCTTCCATATTGACCCCACCTACTAAGAGCTAGAGGTTAGGAGGTTAGGATTTAGGATCAATATGTGGAACTTCAAATTGAGCAAAGAAGAGTTTAGAATTTCTAATGGTGAGGGCTCCTTTCTAGTTCTCTAGGAAGAGTCAACAAGAAAGTCTTATGGCTTGACCCTAGGCTACTAAATAGCAAAAGCTAGACCAAAAGTGAGGTCAACATTTGTTGTTTTATCAACACCAAAATCTCCCCCAAAATTAGAATTATTACATTTTTGAATAATTTCATAAGTTTCTTCTAAAGGCACACATCTTCAAATAGTTAGATCTTTCCTTATTTATATAAAAATGGGTCAACCCAAAAATAAGTATTAGCTTTAGATAAAAATTTCATCTTTTGTTGGTATGTCAGATCATATGGTATAATATCACTAACAATAAAGTTCACAATGTTGACATACCATTGAATACACCACTCATTAATACTAAACAACTATTCATATGAAAAATGCTCATTAATTTCTTTTTCAAAAGAGTGATTTTTTAAATTCAAGCCTGGATAGATGATTGGCATTTTGATTCTCAGCTCCCTTCCTATGTAATATTTCAAAGTCAAATTCTTGCATAAGAAGAATCTATCTTATTAATACTGTTTTTGCATCCTTCTTTTTCATTAAATATTTAATAGCATAATGATATGTATGCACAACACATTTTGTTCAATTTAAATATGAACTTAATTTATTAAAAACATATACTATTGCTAATAACTCTTTTTTTAGTTGTGGTATAATTAATTTGAACTTCCTTAAGAGTTCTACTGACATAGTAAATTACTTTGAAAATCTTATCATGCTTTTGTCCTAAAACAGCTCTAATAACATAATCACTTAAATCACATATTAATTCAAAAGGCTTTTTCCAATCTAGTGAAACAATAATTGGTGTAGTGATTAATTTTTCTTTTAAAAACTCAAAAGCTTTTAGGCACTCCTTATCAATACTAAAAATTACATCTTTTTCAAGCAAATGACATAGAGGCTTAGCAATTTTTTAAAAGTCTTTAATATATCGCCTTTAGAATCGGGCATGTCCTTAAAAACTCATAATTTCCCTCACATTTATTGGGTGAGGTAAATTAGTGATCACTTGAATTTTTGTTGGATCTACTCCATATCATTTTTTGAAATATGATGTCCTAAAATAATTCCTCCTACTACCATAAATTGACATTTTTCCCAATTAAGGACTAAATTTGTTTCTTCATAGTGCTTAAAAACACTTAATAAATGTTCTAAACATGATTCAAATGAAGTTTCAAATACTAAAAAATCATCCATAAAAACTTCCATTCCTTTGTCAATTAAATAACATAAAATATCCATTATACATCCTTGAAATGTAGCAGGGGCATTACATAAGCCAAATGACATTCTTATAAAAAAATATACCATAAGGACTGATAAAAGTTGTTTTCTCTTGATCTGCAAGAGCTATTTGTATTTGGTGATAACAGTATATCCATTCAGAAAACAAAAGTATTTATGTTCAACTAGTCTATCCAACATTTGATCAAGAAAGGGTATTGGAAAATGATCTTTCCTAGTGGCGAGATTTAATTTTTTATAATTAATACATATTTGCCACCGTGTGACTTGTATTATTGGTATTAACTCGTTATGTCCATTCATAGTCATGGTCACTCCTTTCTGAGGAGCACAGTGAATTGGATTAACCCATACACTATTTTAAATAGAATAGATAATTCCAGCATCTAACCACTTTAAAATTCTTTTCTTAATAATTTCTTGCATAATAGGATTCAATCTTCTTTGAGGATCAGCTCTGAGTTTGCAGTTTTCTTCCATATGAATTCTATGCATACAAATTGAAGGACTGATTCCTTTAATTTAAGAAATTGTCCATCCAAAGACTTTCTTATAATTCTTCAAAGTTTTTATTAAACTCTGTTCTTCTTCTAAAGTTAAATCTGAGGAAATCAGATCTGGTAATGTTGAGGAATAACCTTAAAAAGCAAATTTTAAATGTATATGAAGTAACTTCAATACAAGTTCAGGCAGTTTTTCAACTCATGGACAAAAAAATTTTTCTTTTTCAAAAATATTTCTTTTTCTGTCGTGTCCAAAACTTCATAACTTTCTCGAACATAATATGAATTTTCTTCATGAAAATCATTAGATTGTTATAATTCCTCTTCGTACTCATGTTCCAACTCTTTCATTTCAGATTTCTCTTCATAATTTATTTTGAAATGGTATTCACTCAAATATCTTATTACATCCATTCTGTAACATTCATCATCTTTACCTTTTTTAGAATACTTCATTGATTTTGAAATATTAAAAGTAACTTTTTGATCATTGACGCACATAGTTAATTCCCTTTTTTGCACATCTATCATTGCCCTTCCTATAGCTAGGGAAGGTCTTTCCAAAATGATAGGTATCTCTTAATCTTCCTCCATATCTAGCATAATAAAATCAACATGAAAGATAAATTAATCCACTTTCGCTAAAATATCTTCTATAACTCCCTTAGGACATGTTATTGAATGATCTACTAACTGCAAAGTTACAGTAGTAGGGGATATTTCTCATAATCCAAGTCTTTTAAATATTGATAATGGCATAAGGTTAATGCTTGCACCTAAATCACATAAAGTTTTCCCATAAAATATGTCTCCTATTGCACATGAAATTGTGAAGCTACCAGGATCTTTAAGATTTTCAGGAAGCTTTTTTGAATTATAACACTGCACTCCTCTCTAAGTGCAACAGTCTCATTATCTTCAAACTTCTTTTTTCTGTTAATAAAATCCTTCATAAACTTCACATAGCTAGGCATTTGTTCTAAGGCTTCAATAAATGGAATACTAATCTTAAGCTTTTTAAAGATATCCAAAAATTTTAAAAATTATTTATCCAATTTTTTTTTATGAAGTCTCTGAGGAAATGGAGGTGGTAGTTTTTCCAAGTCATTTTTTAGTGAATAAATATGGCTTTCTAAACCTTTTGGAGCGTCTTCTTTAGGCTCTTTAGTTTCTTCTCTCTCTACTTCAATCTCTCTACTTCAATCTCTTTTGAACTTTGAACTCTACCTTCCAACTTTCTTCCACTTCTAAGTTGAACGAATTTTACTTGCTCTTTATTCTGGTCTGTTGGATTTACCTCAGTATTACTAGGAAGTGTTCCTTGGGATCTATTACTTAAAGATTTTTCTATTCGTTCCAATTGATTTTCAATTTTTCTAATTGTAGCTCCTTGACTTTGTAACTGATTTCCAATCTGTAACACCACTTCTTCTATAGACAAATTTTTCTCCTTAAATTGTGGATTACTGTTAAAACCCGGAGGATAAATACGTCTATAATGACTATTACTTTAGTTGTTCTAGTTTCCCAATGGGTTTACTTGGTTGTTCCCCCATTGCTGATTATTACCACCTAGATTATTATTATTCTAGTTAAAGTTAAGATGAGTTTTCCAACTTGGATTATAACAGTTTGAATATGGGTTATTTGGCTTATTATTTACGGAATTTAAAGTTTCTAATGATGTTTGAGAACCTACCATTTAGCCTAATGAATTCTCTTTAATCATTGAATTTGGTTGAGAAAAAACTATTCCAAAGTGTTCTAACTTCCTTGAAATTGTAGCAACTTGATTTGCTAACATTGCAAAAGCATCAGATTCATGAATATTGGCTGCTTTCTTTGAATTTACTCTCTCAGAATGCCATTGAAAATTATTAGCAGTCATCTCTTCAATTAAAGCATAAGCATCATGGAATGGTTTTGACATCAATGAACCACCACCAGCGGCATCGATAATAAATCTAAGAGATCCAACCAATCCATTGTAAAAGGTTTGAATTATTAACCAATCTAGTATAGCATGGACACTTTTTGTGGATACTTTCTTAAGAGGCCTTTAAATCATTCCCACGCTTCATAAATAGATTCCCCTTCAAAATGAATAAATAATATAGAATCATTTCTAAGCTTTACAGTTTTTTATGGTGGAAAATATTTAGCAAGGAATGCAAGTATGTAGCAAGTAATTTTTGCGCTAAATCACCCCAAGTTCTAATAGATCCAGGTGCTAATGAATTTAACCATATCTTAGCCTTATCCCTCGGTGATAATGAGAAAGTCTAATTTTCATAGCATCATCCAAAACACCATCATATTTATATGCAACACACAATTCTAAAAAATTAATGAGGTGTAAATTTGGATCTTCAGTTGGTGCTCCCCCAAAATTATTATTTGATACCATTTGGATAATCACAGGGTTAAGTTCAAATGGATTAGCCACAACAAAAGGTTTTTAAATAATACAATGAAGTTCATCTACTGCAGGGTTTGCATAATCTCTTAAAGATCTAAACTCTTGATGAACTTCTGTATTTTGATTATGTTTGTCATTTTTTGAATTTTTTTATCTTTTTCTATATTATTGGCTTTTTTTATTTTTCTAATAGTTCTTTCTAATTCAGGATCGTAGGGCACTAGTCCTATAGAACCTAAACTACACATACATTACTATAAAACAACATAAAATAAAATCACACAAACAAGAAATTATATAAAAAAACACAACAATATTCTTATAATAAATCTAAAAGTTTAAATAAGACTTTCTAAAAATAGAAAATTGCTTTCCTAAAAATTCCTTCAATTTTTTTTTTCTACCCAGCAACGGCGCAAAAAACTTGATCCAGACCTTTACGACATTACTAAGAAGTATGTGTGGATATATTCTCAATTTTTTTCTTCATATTTCTTTCTTTACAATGGTGCCAAAAACTTGACTCCAAAGTAAATAGGAGTGCAACTTTTATATTTAAATATTTTGATACAACACAAGTATACGTATTGTTATCAATAATATAGGAATTTTTTATTAAGCTCCAAATATCGAACCTTTAGGAAGAATTGCTATCTATTAAGAAGAAATTAGATAACAACCTATACTTTGAAAAATATTCTTACTCAATCTATAGATGTTATAATATGAATGAAAGTTTGATTCTTTTTGATAATTTTTTATATTTGAAAGTAAAATAAACAAATAACTAAATTTAACTAGATTTTTGTAAGATGAAAGCGATATAAATAAGATATCTTTTTCCTTATCATGAATCAATAATAAGTATAGAAATTCTGTTGTGGAAATATCTAAAATTATGTTGTGCCGAGTTGGAACAATATTATCTTTTACTCGTACTAAAGATGCGTAAAAAATATTGGTTAATTTAAAGTTTGAATAGTTCTGAAGGCCGGCTAGGTAGAGAAGATACTAGCTCTCTCTCTAGAGTTTCCTCTTCTCCCTCCACCTGGGGGCTAACATCTCATATCAAGACCTAAAACAATAAATTGAATTGGGGGCTTTAGCCTATAACTCTAACGTCCTCTAACTGTACACCCTTCAAGGTTTATTTCTCTATTTATTTGCACTCAACCATATAAATTACATTCTCATCCATACAATCTCATGTGATTTTTACCATTGATTGACTGAGACAATAACTGAGACAATACCATCTTGCAATACCATCTTGGATCTTACATGTCTCACAACAGATATTAACATCTTAATTGACCAAATCAAGAAGTAAATGAAGTACAAGGATTAAATTATCAAAAATTATTCTGACATTAAAGATCAATAATTCACACAACTTCCTATCAACACTTAATTGCTTATCAATTTAAGGAAAAAATAAAGAAAACTACTCAAAATTCATGGAGAAAACAACAAACACTTATGTTTAAAAGTATAAATCATATAAGCACACACAAGAAGTCTAAATTAAAACCAAATGTAGTTACAAAGATAAAAACTTATCTCAAATTCCTCTCCACCAAACTATTGAAGTTCCATTGAAGCTCATCTCTTCCTTTCTCTTACAATACTCTATACTAACACACAATTCCTCCCTTTCTTTTCTCTTAAAGTATCTTAATTCTATGATAAGAGTGGTATAAAGAAGTCTCAAATTGAGGGGGCGGTGGCGGTTAATTGAGCATCTTCAATCATTCAATCTAAATCTTCTTTTATAATTTTCCAAAAGGTGCTTTGGTGTCTCTTCAAAAATGTGTTCATATTCAATGAATCTTCTAAGAGTTGCCTCCTTTCATTAGCCATTTGAATGTATTTTTGTGTCCATTAACCATAAACCACATTTTCACCAAGAGTTGCATCAAAAACCATTTCAAAAATTTGTCCAAATTCATTGAATCATCAAATAACTACCTCTGGCGCTTAAGCGCGAGGACCTCGGCGCTTAATCACAACCTTCTTTATTATTCCTGAGCTTAAGCTCCAGTCCTGAGCGCTTAGGCACCACAGTTCTTTTGGAGACCTTCATTTTTGCTCTAAATTTGATCATTTTCACTTCTTTCTTCATTTTTCATCCATTTAACTGTACCTGAAAGAAAAACACACAAATATCTTTTATTAAGACACAATATCCTAAAAAATAATTATAAAAATGTGTACACAAATGCTATATATTATAGGTATATCAATAGGAAGGGTACGGATAATCAGATAGCTGACCATTTGTCAAGGCTTGAACAAGAAAATAATTTTAACTTTATTAATGAAATAAATGAAAATTTTCTTGATGAACAATTATATGCTATTAATGCATGGTGAATTCTGTGGTATGCTGAAATAGTTAACTACTTAGTCAATAACATTTTGTCGTATGGATCAGATAACCATAAAATAAAAAAAATTCAATCATGATACAAAATTTTACTTTTGGCATGACACTTATTTATATAAGCAATGCAAGGAATTAGTTATTTGAATATGCGTACTAATAGAAGAAACTCTAGAAATTATGCAAAAAAATCATAAATAAGATTCTGGGGGAAATTTTGAGATTGATAAAACTTCATTTATAATCTTACAATCTAGATTTTATTGGCCTACTTTATTTAGGGACGTTAATAATTATATAAAAACTTATGATCGATGTCAGAGAGTAGGAAATCTTTCTAGAAGAAATGAAATGCCCCTAAATTTTATTTTGGAAGTTGAAATTTTTTATTTTTGGGGTCTAGATTTTATGGGACTATTTATACCATATTCTAGAAAAATTTATATTTTGATAGTTGTGGATTATGTTTCTAAATGAATTGAAACTGCTACTTTAGCCTATTGTGATGTTAAGAGTGTTTCAAAATTTTTAAAGAATAATATTTTTACTAAATTTGGAATGCCATCAGTAATTATTATAGATGAGGGAAGTGATTTTAAGAATAGAATGATTCAAACATTAACTCAAAAGTTTGGAATTAAGTACATAATTGTCATAACTTATCATCCTTAGACTAGTGGTCTAGCAGAAATATATAATCATGATATTAAAAGAATATTGAAAAAACTATTAATCCTAACAGGAAGGATTGGTCTGCTAGATTATGAGCATATATGACTGCTTATAAAACTCCTATTAGAATATCACCCTATCAGCTCATATATAGAAAAGCATGTCATTTACTAGTTGAAATAGAGCATAAAGCTTATTGGGCCATAAAAGAGTTTGATTATAATTTGAAAGATGCTGGAGAGAAATAATTATTGCAATTAAATGAGCTTAATTAAATAAGAAATGAATCTTATGAGAATGCTAAAATCTATAAGGAGAAAAGAAGATGTGGCATGATCAGAGGATCTTGAAAAAGTATTTTGAGCTTGGATAAGAAGTTTTATTCTAATATACAAGATTGAAATTATTTCTAGGAAAACTTAAGTGCAGGTGGTAAGGGCAATTTATTATGGTAAGAGTTTATCCATATGGTGATGTTGATATTGAAGATGATCCTAAAACTTGGAGAATAATAAAGGTAAATGGATATAGGTTAAAAGCTTATATAAGTGGAGATAGTCCTAAATTTAAGGAGATCCTGATGTTGGGTCAACCAATCTAAGAAATTGGATATGTCAGGCTGACGACTTTAAACCAAGCGTTTTATGGGAGGCAACTCATAGTTATAGGTATTGATTGATTTATTTAGTGATTGTCGTTATGATGAGTTTATGAAGTTATATTGAGTCTTACATGATTGAGGAGGCACAAAAAAATTTTTATTGATTAAAATATTGGGGGGACAAAAAAAAATTGGATTAGCGCTATAGCGCCAGATCTGGCGTCATAGTGCCACAGACTAAATAACTCCCTAAACCGCCCAATTGACGGTTTTCTACCCCTTATTTTCTATTAAAATTGATTTTGATGGGATTGGAGTCATTTTCTTTCAACTTCTTCACAATTCCAAGTATTATAGAGGGAGAGAAGAGTGAAGATCTTCCCAACATTTAAAATCCTAACATTGAGTTTGGAGAGTAATGGAAGTGCAAATGATAATAAGTTTGTGCATAAAGATGCCCAAAATATTTTAACAAATTCCTAGCACTGAGTTTGGAGAGGATTACCACCATATTGGGGAAGATTGATGAAGAGTTATCCCGTTTCCACAATAATTTGAGCAATATGTACCATAATACGAGCACATGGAGTGGCAGTTGAGAATTTAATTCAACCATATGGCATGTTTCCAAGATTCCCAAGTGAGTGTATATTGCAACAAGAAATGGATCGACAATAAAGTTGCTTCTGACTTCCCTCGCGCTTCTTTTTACCAAGTGTTCGATCGTAACATTTGGAGGGTGAAAATTAGAGTGATATCATAGAGCATAACTATTCTTAAACGTATGATTATGTGATAAATTTGTTATTATTGAGTGTTAAGTTGTGGTGTGTTGACTGTATTCTTAATGTGACTCTAACACTTTGAATGTGAGTTTTATGTTTGTATTTGCATTTGATTGAGCCTATGTTGTGTCCATTTGTAATCAACTTATGATAATTGTAAGAAAAGAAGCTAAGTTTGTGTTATTGACAGTTGATTTATTGTGTTTGAAAGATTGGATTAGTAGTTGCGCGTGTAAACGTTGGAATGAAGATGAAGCTAATAACTTTTGCAATGGCTGTTGAAATTGTCATATTAGAGTTTGAAAAACTTAGATTTGTTGTGCTCTTTCAAAAAATATCAAAGTTCTTAAAATATGCATGGGTATGCATGGCTCCATAGCACCAAAACTTGGTGCTGTAGCGCCACTCATCAGCAAAGCATGGCGTCATAGCGCCACAACTAGGCACTATAGCTCCAGACCAAATTGAATTATGTTTTTAGGGCCCAGACCACCGAGTTTTGCCATTTTTTCCCTGGTTCACTTCTTCCTCCCTTAAGGCTTGATTTTGTGGGTGATTGACTTGGAGTTAGAGCTTTAAATTATAGATTTCTTCTTCTTTGGGAAAAATCTACATTTTGGCATATAAAATTTTTAATTTCACCATGGATTTCTTCAACATTGAGGTTAGGCCGAAAAATTTGAAGTGAATAGTGAGAAATCCATGATTAAAGGCTTATTTTGCTTGGAATGAGTTATTAGAGTCTTTTGAAATTAATTTGAAATTAATTTGAAGTTTATTTGAAATTTTATTAGATTATACATGGCTCCTAAGATGAGAAGGGGAAGAGGAAAAACTATCTCTGATAATGAAAAATATGCAAGTTATAAAGCACAAGACAAATTTGGAGATCTGCAATCAAAGAAATTGATTGCTTAACGTAGTTTTCTTCATCCTGGAGGAACAATCTAGTAATTGATTGTGGAATGATAGCGGGAAACTTTCTGTTATTTTATTGACGTTGCAGTTATTTCTATCGCCTGATAATTTTATGCAAACCTCCTTGATGGATCTGACGATTTGGTGTTTGTGACGGGACTGTCGACGTTATTTTGGGGGTTGGTTTGTTTGTGGGGTTGCCCGTAAGAAGCTGTTGGTCGCTGGAATTGAAATCTCGTCGCCCGCTTCGGAAGGACGTTGAAGTATGAAATCAAATTGACCCCATATTTTTCATAGTTTAAAATGAAAGAGCACTGTACCTCAAATCATGTATCTATCCCGAAGGATAGACACGAGAATTGAGGATAAGGCTCGATCAAAATAAACTAAGGAAAGTATGACGTACGTTTGGTCTGCGAAACCTTTGTATTTGCCGACAAGTTCCCCTGTTTAATATAAAGGATTAAATAGGGTTTATATTAAGCTGGGTTCGGACATACTTCCTATAAGGGTAAGCCCCTATAGTTAATTACATCTTAAATGTCCAAAGCCACCTAAGAAGACTCAATAAAAATCAAGAAATATTATCTTCAAAGAATTTCAAAGGGTAGGACTCTTCAACAAAATCAGATGTAGAGGTGTGAAAGGGGATTAGTTCAAATTTGGAACGTTTTATTGTAGAATCCAAAGAAAAAAGAAATAGGGGATGTCATGGATCCAGAGGCGAACGTCGGTGACTTCCCAAGCTATCCTAATGTTTGGCTTCAGTTTTGAGGAGAAATATTTAGGTGTTTCATCCTACAAATTTTATTAGTTGGGGCTTACATTCATGTGAAA
>NW_018164910.1:93764-115696 GCF_001263595.1 Phalaenopsis equestris
TTGATTTTGATGTATATGAATGTTATAAAAATTTTTCAACATTAATTGAGGCCATTTGACTAGGCTATGGGTTCAATTTGGTGAGATCAAGTCATATGGTCAAAATTGGGGTTTTGACCCAAATCAAAATTGGGCTCAAATCATGGACCAATTGAGCTTGGATTTGGTTTATTTTGGTCATATCAAAATTAAATTTGAGTTTAGGATTGGAATTTGGGTCAATTGAGATCAAATTGGTGGACATTTGAGTTGGATTTGGGGAAATTTGGGTCTTTAAAGGGCAATTTGGGGATTTTGCTTAAAGATCGTCAAATTGGCCAAATTGGGTCATGTGGTAGTTGACAAAAATGAAATTGGAAATATTTAGGATTTATTGGGATTTTCTGGGAATTTTTGGAAGTTTTGGGATTTTGAGCTATGGAGGGGTATTTTGGTAATTTGGGGTGTCAATCATCACCAATAAGCCATGGACCAATGAGAACCCCATTTTGGGTCCTCTACATAGTGGTCTTAGTAAAACCATAGCCCTAGGGCTAGTAGGTCTAGGGGACCATCTACATGAGTATCCCAAAAGATCAAGGAATCTAGGCTAGAATTTGAGTTCAGGGTTGTGAGCGATTGTGGGTACAGATGAGTGTAGTGAGTGCCTTAGCTCCAGACCAACGCCCAAGGTCAACCCTAAGGTCTAGCAATCCTAAGGGTGACTCATCCTGAGTTTCCCCCACAGTGACCCCACCTACTAAGTACATAGAGGTTGGGAGCAATATGTGGAACTTGAGGTTGAGTAAAGAAGAAGGTAGAATTTCTAATGGTGAGGGTTCCAAGTCTAGTTTTCTAGGAATAGTCAACAGGAAGAGTCCTATGGCTAGACCCTAGGCTACTAAGGAGGAAAAAACTCAACCTCAACCAAAAACGAGGTCAACAGGGACACTATTTTGATATTAGTCCTACTCATATAAATCACATTTATCAATTGCATAGTGTTCCTATTTCTTCTATTCATATTTTAATCCAACGGATGTCGTGCTTGATGAAATTGTTTGGTTCTTGACTGATGTACATGGAGTTTGGAAGATGAAGAACGAACGCTGGAAAAACTTTCTTTTTTGAAGCTTAATGTTTGTTCTTGAGCCTAGCATTATTTTATATTTGCAAGACATCTTTCAACTAATCATTTTAGAGAGGTAACCCAGAAGTGAGCCACTTTAAACTATTGTATTCAAATGAAAAAAACTATAGATATTTGCTCAATCATTTACAAGAATATGATTCTCTAAAGGAGGAACAACTGACAACTGGAGGTATGGGTTACCCTTCTCTTATTTCTACCATGTGTATACAATCTAGAATTAAATATGACCCATGGGAGGAGATCTTGCCATCTTTAAAACCTATTGGAAAGGTTAATTTGAAATTTTATGACAAGCATATTGGTTCAGGATCCAGAAGTGGAGGTTCAGATATTTCATCTACTTCAACCTTAAGACCTTCCATATCTAGTACTTCTACTCTGGGCATTGTATTGGAGTAGTTATTTATACAATATGGAGAAATTTTATCTTTAAAGAATCAGATACAAGGACTTGAAGCACACCTGGATCATAATGATGAGTATTTATAGAGGAGAGTTGATTATGATGCTACTTTTGAGGAGTCTCAGGTAAAATTTTTGCGGGGCAATCACACAGTTTAATTTCCTACATGCCCCAAATTTTCTCCATACGAGAGTGATGGAGAGATAGAGGAGGATGTTGATGTGATAATGAGGACTAGGTGGAGGAGGAGGATGATTAGAGTGTTTTTACTTTACTTCTGCATTTAGATTTTGTTTGTTACTTGATGTAGTATTGTTGGATTGTTGTGTTTGTACTTTGATTAGTTTTTTTAGGTTTACATGAATGTTGTACTGTTGTGTTGCACTTTTCATTTATGGTATAACTGCTTCATTTTGCTCCAGTTTATATTGTCTGTGTGTTAGAGTAGTTTTCACTTTATGCTTATATAGTTATACATGTTGATTAGATTTACCACTACTCCACACCTGTCTTTACTACTTGTACCAGTACTATTCTCCAGTTTAAAACTTTCAAAAAATTTTCTCCCTTTCTTAATATTTACTATGAGTTGTACGGGGGCGGAGGATGAAAAATCATTTTAAAGCTTAATTTTTTCTATCCTCTGTAACCTATATTTAATTCTATATTACTTTTAAAGTAATTTGTGGTATGTGGTGTTATCTTTAGGATACTAAACTTTTGATTTTTAAGAATGATATAGATGTACTTAGTAGATAAGTTAGTAAAAAAGATGATATTAAAGTTAAGATATTTAGTAGGAAATAATAGAGAAATGATTTTACTATTTATAGTAAGAAAAATTAAATTTTTGAAAAGTTAAGGATTTTTATAATAATACTTTTAAAGAATTTAGATTCTATGAAATTTTTTTTCAAAAACTAATACTAGATTTTAAGTTAAGGATAGAAAATAAGTTTTTAACTTTAGAGAAAGGATAGTGAATATCAAAATTATTAAAGGTCTATCTAGATATAGTAATCCTTACTTGAAAAAAAAATAGGATTAAAAAGATCCTAAAAGAAAAATAAAAGAAAAGAAAAAGAAAACAAATCGAAAGAGAGAAAGAAAAGAAAAGTATAAAAAAGGGAGAAGAAGCTTGAGTAATAGGACAATTGAAAAATGGTTTCACTTGAATCTTTTTAAGGAATTCAACTTAAGATCAATTCTTAGCTTAATTTTTGAAAGTATTAGTAAACATTATTTTCAATATAGATGTCATAAAATCTGAAATTAATATTTTTCTAAGAATATAAAGTTTGGGGAAATTTCAATTATGTTTGAATTAAAAAGAAAATCAGTATTCTTAAATTTGATACTAAAATGTTATGATATCTTAAATATCATCCACTTTACTATAAATTCTTCTAAGTTGGACTATAATATTTCTAAAACAAATTTTTAGTTATCTAAAAAGTAAACCCACTACCACAGGTTAACAATTTTAGTTTTAAAGTTATAGTATTACTTGAGGACAAGTAATGTTTAAGTTTGGGGGAATTGATCAACCTGAAAATTACATGTTTTTAATATACATTTAATGTTCATTTTATCCACATTTTTATGATATTACACTTTATACGAAGGTATTTTGCATGTTTTATGTTTCAGGTACAAGGAATGAATATTTAGAGAAAATTGACCAAAATAACACAACTTGAACTGACGTCATAGTGCCAGCCATTGATGCCACAACGTCTACCCTTGGCGACATAAGGCCAGCCCTTGACACCATAGCGCCAACCTTTAGCGCTATAGCGCCAGAAATGGTTTCTCTAGAAGATTCAACAAATTTGGCCAAATTTTTGAAAAGATGCTTGAAGTGACCCTTGGTTATTTTTAGAGATCTATTAAAAGGGGTCAATGACTAAACAAAAAAGAGATATTTTAGAGGAGTTTTTAATGTGTGAAGAGTCTCTAGTGGGTGTGTGAGTTTATATTTGTGATTTTTTGTATTGTGGAAGAAGAATTTGGAGATTGCTTGAAGGAAGCTCTAGGAATTGCATAGGAAGAAGTCATAAGATAAGTAATTTGTATTTTTGTTTGAGTTTTTATTTATAACTCTTGGCTGTCAATACAAACCATGTGTTTTTGTTTTATCTTCATGAATTCGGAGTAGTCTTTTTTCTTTCTTCCTGCATATGAGAATTAATTAAGTGGGTGAGATTGATTTAATTTTTTTTTTATTTTATAAAATTGCGATGGTATTTTCATTGTTTCTTCATTGACTTTACAAATTGGTCATTTGTGATGTTAAAATCTATTATAAAACATAATGACCTGGGAGTCTATGATTTCACCAACTAGTGAGTACCACACTTAACTTTGGAAAGAGCTGTTGCGATCGTCCGAGGGGAAGTGCAAATAGATTGGGAGATAAGTTTTGATGGACATATAATTGATGTTTCTAGGGTGACAGACTAGATAATTCTATCAATTTGATATTGAGTTAGAATCTAAGGGTCACTAGTAGGTCCTAAAGAGAGGGCATAGTGGGTAATCTGGAAGCGAGAGGCTAGAATTTACTCAGCACTACTACACAAGCTGGAATAAACTTAAGGTTAGCCAATGTTCTTTGTTAGCACCGAGAGGGAGTAAAGAATAGGTATGCTCCTTTTTACTACAATACATCATTTTATATTTATAATTATTCAATTCCTACACTGATTAAAATCTCTTTACAAAGGGAAAGATCTTTTTATTGTATTTTAGCTCTTTTAAACTTATTAGTCCTTTAAACTTTGTTCTTACATTCTGTTTAAACTTAGATTACACATGAATTTTGTTTTAATCATTTGCAAATAATTTGACATCATTCTCCTATCATTTTTATTTGCACTTTAGATAGAAGTTTTTCTAAGTTATTATTAAAAAGTTACAGCTTTTCCTGTGGAATCGATATTGGGGTTTTTTAAAAAAATCCTATATTACTTAAAACAATACATATAATTGTGTAGTATCCATAGTGTGAAGTTTTATTTTCTATTTTCTAAATTGTTTTATCTATTCACACTAGCAGCTAAATATAATTTGGGCCTAGTTTTTGGCAATCTTTGGAGTATAAATATCTGCGTAATTGATGGTTAGGTCAATTATATATGACCTTTCAGCTCGTGAAAAATTTAGTTTACATAGTAGATATGTTATAAACTATTTTCATTTTCAATGGTACTAAATGAACTTCAATCATCTTCATTTACTCCAACATAGAAAAGAACAACCTTGTTAACTTAAAAAAAACTTTAAATCAACAGAGGAAAGCTGAAAATAAAATTTTATTTTTCGAAGTTGTTCTAACAATCCACAATCCAATGTGATTTTTTTTTTTTGTTTTTAAAAGCATTGAACAATGAGGAGCACTTGACTCCTAATTTGTACATAAAATACTTTTTGATTTAATTTAACCAATAAGTGTTTGTATCTCATTTTCATTTTCAAAGAAGTGGCATTTTTGGGATTAGCATTTAATTTATTTTGGATGAATTTAAATTTTGATTAAAATCAACCAAAAATTCATTTTTAATATAGTACCAAAAATACATTTTTAAAGCTTGAACTTAAAATGTAATGTTTTTGAATTAGAAATGTCTTATTTAATTTTAGAATATACTACTTTGATGCTTTACTCTTCTTATACAATTTTTTGCCTAGACTAACTTTTTTTTCTTTTATCTTATACAATTTTTTGCCTAGACTAACTTTTTTTTTTTTTCAAGAAAAAAAATTCCATAATCTTCTAATAAATTGCACAAATTTTTTTCAACTAATAAAAATTACCTTAAATTAATATATACTATCCTAAACTATCCTAAAATATGAATCGATTCTTCTAAAAAAACTCATCATATTCAAGCTAAAATCCATGTAATCTAAATTATCAATTTTTATAAGTGGATAGCTATCATTTGGGCAAATTATATTAAACTTTATAAATTTTAAATTAGTCCTCCATATAAAATTTGATTTTTAAACTATCTCGAAGTAGAAATTAAATTTGGATATTATAACGCCTTTATGAATTTAGCTTCAATGATAATTTAGACATTTTTCCAAATTATTTTGGCAAAAAATACATCATTTAGACAATTTTTCTAGTTAATTAACTTAACTTTCACATTGAATTTAAGTTCATACAAAACAACGGTTTCATTGATCAACAAAGACATAAATATATTACAAAGAGTTTGGGTTAACTCACTTCGCATTTTTTTCGTCAAAAGAAATTTGACTGAAAAAGGGCAATAATTTTCTCCATGGATAATGGGTGTTCCTACTATTTCAAATAGTTTGAGAAAATATACCACTTGAACTTTCAGTTGATGAACATTCTCTGGAATATTACATGTAATATTCAAATATTATGGTCATGATTGCAAGAAATCTCACCTTGCTATCATAACTTGTTAAACCACCAAAAACTTCTTTGTGACATGATTAGTAAAGACTAAGGCTTTTGTGCTAAGCCTGAATAAATTCCTTTAGTTTTTTTCCTATTTTTAAGCTTTTTAACCAAGGTAGTAAATGTTTTGGTGTTATCTTACATCAAAACCGTAATCTATATGATAAGAATAAGCTTTTGGAGGATCTAGAGAGTGGGGGTAAGCCATTATTTGCATAGGTCATTTACAATATTATTTATTATTATTGTCTTTCATGTGTTTAGCCATTGAAACTATTAAGTGGGTAACCATTAGATACCAATGAGTTGAAGGAAACAATCTCTCCTTTCATTTTTGATTATTATGATCAGTGTATCATATTCACACATCTATGTAGTGATGTTATTGATGATATGAATCTCGTGGTTGACTTAGGTGTCACTATTGAGCCGTAGGTCCTTTATGAAATTGAGCCAAAAGAAATTGACTTTAATTGTATTGTTCTATGTTGACATGACTAATGAAGCATTTCAAAACTAGGCCTTGATTTTCTAATATTGAAGGCCAAATCTCCAACAAAATTGTCCAACCTATAGACCTTGAGAGAGCCTAACCCGAGCAAAACAAGCTAAAAATCATTCGTACCAAATAGTTGTCTTTATCACTTACTGCCAAAGATTATCAAATATATTTCAGGTTACTGCCAAATTTCTAATAAGGCAAACAATTCTTAAATGTCCTCTGAGCAATGGCAAATTTAGAGATGAATTGCTTTATAAGTTCAAAGAATGATATGATCGCTCACATTGATCGTTTCATTAAAAAAAGAGAGATTATTCCTTAAAAGTAAAAAAGAATAACTTATATTTCAATGTATTATTCTTGTTAATAACAAAATGATGAGTTTAAAGTGGCAACATGATCACCGAATTTGTATTATACTAAAATTTAAGGTGAGAGATCTTAAAGTTCACAATAATTTTTTGGCTCTATGATCTCGCTAAATGAAAAACTAGTCAACTAAAGATTATTGCTCTCCACATGCATCTTTACCTAGAAAACTATGTGTTGATTCCTCTTAATATCTTGGAAATACAACTATTTAATTATCAGGGTTGTTGGTAGTGCTTGCACAATGGGGGTGGTCTCCTTCTAATGAAAAATAAAATAAAATATCATATCGACATTTCAATAATGAGTGTACCTCTAAGCACTCCTAAGAATTCTAAATATCAAGTTGATTATCCTCTCCATCGTTTTCTTGAGCTACTATTTAAGTAAGAAATCATGGTCCTCCATATTCACAAAATTCTTAATATTTTTATCCTTTGTTGATTTGTAATGTTGCATCTAATTCATTCAATAGATCCATGCTCTCTTCTAAAGGATGTTAGATCATGAATTATCAGTATGTTATAACAGAATCTTATTAATGCAAACTAATGAGTAAAATTAGCAAAGAAATAAATGGAGAAATAATTTGTGTGAGATGTTTTGGGATTTCATTATATTAAGGGAGTTACAGAACAAAGGTTTTATCCTTCAACATTATTTTGACTTACTATTATTTATTTAGATCATGATCTAACATTATTCCATTGGCTATATATTTAGATACACTTATACGTTAAATAGATATCAACTCTTAAGAGAGAGCTTGATGTAAAATAAGTAAGGCTTGTAGTATTATTACATTTAAATGCACATTTGAATGGCTTGAAGAAATAAACAAAAATTTAGTTCTCCAGCTTGATGAGGAAGTTGCCGCCCTAATTAGAGGAAGGTGCCCATATTCTTGAGGGGGTGTTTGCAAATAGCTCCTAAACTAGAGTGATTTTAGTTGTGCTTGGACAAGTACTAATGAGCTTTGGCAATTACTTCTAAATACGTCTTAAAATGAGTAGGCTTTGGTGAGTTTACACTAATCCAAGTGGGTTCAAGCAAATATTGGCAAGTTCATGCTTGTATGGGAGAGTTCACACTGGTCTCCTTGAGTTTCCGTATGTCTGGCCCAGTACATGTCTATCAAATGTGTTTCTTTTGAACACAATTCTCCAAGAACTATTGGAGTTGGATTAACTAGGATAACGATATCCTTATTTAACTAAATTTAGAAAACAAGAATCTCTTTTTTAAATTGGTCTATTTTATCGAATTTTGAAGTACCCACAAGAATAAACAAGGTAGTTATACATAGTTAATTTTCATATGATTATTTTCTAAGTTGTGTAAGTTCTTCCATTGGCATAATAAGGCCTCAGGTATATGAATGCTTAATGTGCTCATCACATCACCTTCCAGACAACAATTACAGAACAATTGCTCAGTGGAAATTCTCTGTGATGTGATGTCCATTAAAATTCTTAGCACGAATCTTGTAGTTTTATTAACCTTAATGTAAACTGAACCATCATATGCCATTATATTTAAGCAATTTCCAAATTATTACTTATTTCTCTCAATAACAAATTGTAACGAGAACCTAACATAACTAGTGATTTAAGAAATTATATGTGTGCTCAAGAAAGAAGGGAAGACACGGAGAAGAATCTGTAGTGTCTAAGCAGAAAATTCAAATAGCTAACATTTGATAAATCTCAAGCAGCTCATGCTAATAATTTCATACTGCGGGAACATTACTTTGATTTCGTTTTCAGTTGCAAGCTTTTGGAAAGTTGTAAACTTGAGCAGTAGAGGTGAAGATTTGTCAAAGCAAAATACTTTGCTTCCTGCCAATACTAATATGCTACCTTTGTCCTCAGCATTTGTGTTCCAGCAATTATATCCTCCCAAAATAGATCAGAAATTGCTTGGGTCACTTCTCCGATATTACCTGCAATATTATTAAAATAGTAACTAAAATCGCATAATTGAAATGAAATCTCCGATTCACAAGTCAAGGCAAGAAAATAAAAAAAGTTTATTACCATCTCCAATTGGTTCTCCATCCCAATCAACGACAGCCATTATTGGGATCAAGCTACTGACAAACATCATTTCAGCTGAACCCTTTGCTTCTTCAACAGAGATATCCCTAGTAATGACGCTCTTAAGAATTCCCCTTCCAATCAGTTTACTTGCCAGAATGAGCAGCCTCTTAGCAGTGCAACCATGCAAGATTCTATCAGGTTTAGGAAGTAAAAGTTCTCTTTCTTTGCTTACAAATGCAATATTACAATTAGGACCCTCTGCAACATAGCCTTGTTCATCAACCCAGATTGAGGAATAGACACCCATCTCTTCGGCCTCCATTTTTGAAAGAACATTAGGAAGGTAGTTGACAGTCTTCATTGTTGCAAATTTTGGAGGTTTTGTTGGAATCGTTGTTGTTATGACCTTAACACCTTCCAGTTTTTGGTTGTACTCTTTGGCTATTGCTACTGAATAGAATGTTGGCCTTGCTTTGCTTGGAGGTGATAGCAAAAAATCACCCGGTCCAGAACTTAGCCAGTACCGGATTGAGCCAGTCTTGAGCTTCGATGCAGCCGCTAGAAGGAAAATAATTCCTTTGATAGTTTCACGAGGGTAAGGTGGGGATATTTTTGCTGATGATGCAGATTTCAGGAATCGGTCTAAATGTGAATCCAAGTCATACAAGCATCTGCACAGGTCCAGAATGCCAATATATATATATATATATATATTACAAAAAAGACTTAACTGATTTGTTTTCATGAAACTTAATACTTTACATTACATTGATGACAGGCAAAATAATGGACTAAGGTATAAATATATATATATATATTACAAAAATGACTTAAATTAACTGATTTGTTTTCATGAAACTTATACTTTACATTACATTCTATATATATATATATATATATTACAAAAAAGACTTAACTGATTTGTTTTCATGAAACTTAATACTTTACATTACATTGATGACAGGCAAAATAATGGACTAAGGTATAAAGTGAGAAACAAAAAGTTGAAGTTTCTTATGTGTGGCATCAAAGGTTTATGAAAATGGTTTGATTACCCATTCATGAGCATCGCTGTGTCGAACACTCCATGTCCTCTATGAACCATGTGATCATCTATTGGAATGACCATCAGAGCCGGATCAAGAATGATTCCACCAATCAAGCTGGAGTACATTGCTCGGCAAGGATGCTCTTCAGCTGTTTCATTACACCGTATGCTTCTCATCTTCTCAATCACCTGTAAAAGTTAACGAACTTAGGGTTATAAGGATTAGAACGGTATCTTGAATTTCTTTACATAATCTGCTGTAAATGCTTATTACTTTTCTTTCGTTGATGCATCCAACATTTCATGCTGCTCTAATGTTTCTAAAGAAGTGTTCCTAACGCAGTGATTTATATTAAAAAAAAAAAAAAACATTGCAACGATAAAGTTTCGCCGATTTGTTCGAAAAATCTCTCTTACAGGGCAGCAATGTCAGACAAGGTGAAGTAGTATTTAAACGAAAAATATCAAATGGCCTGAACCTCAGAAGTTGAGTAGACGGGAACAGAAAGTTCAGACTGCCATTTCTCGTGCCCTTTAGCAAAACCGATCACGTTATCTGGTTTAGAAGATCACGTTATTTGGTTTAGAAGAGTACTTGAAGGATCCATTCTCTGTAGACAAACTAGGATTTGGTGAAAAAGTGGAGGAGGAAAAGGATGAGGAGGAAGTAGAGTACTTGAAGGATCCATTCTCTGTAGACAAACTGGGAATTGGTGAAAAAGTGGAGGAGGAGGAAAAGGATGAGGAGGAAGGTGAAGATTTCTGTAGGGTGGGAGGTGGAGTTGGCTGACAGGGAAGAGCCATAGCAAGTTAAATGCAGACGTCAAGAAGTATGGAGAAGAAGAGATTGTGAAACCGATGGGAATTTATGTTGTCGTAGTTGTATATCAAGGTGGTGATTCAGATTGAATTCATTTTTAAGGCTGAAAACATTGAGAACAAGGACGGACTTGTGATTGTACTCTGTTGTTTTCCACTTAGCATTATAGATGCCGCTCTATGCTAGTTTTTTTATTTCTTTTCACAGGTTGTGGGCTACACTAAACTTTTTCATTCATTTTTTTTCTCTTTTTTTCTTATGATTTTAATCTTTTTGGGAAAATATTTTAAGCCTTTCATATTTGTTGAGAAAAAACTTGGTAAGCATAATTTATGTAGGATAAAGTACATTTTAATGAACAAAATTTTTATTAGTCCACCAAATCCACACTTATCTATATGTTTGTCTTAAAAATGTCTGCGCAAATCTAAATAAAAGCCGATGGTAGCAATGACTGCCCACAAACTCATTTGATTGGTCACCCCAGTCAATCGGCCGGCTACCTTGCCAGATGGACCCAATAATGAAAACGTATCAGATATACGAAAAGGTGTCAGACATATGAAAAGGTGGCAGATGTATGAAAATGTATAAGAGAAATGAAAAAGTGTAAGATATAAGAAAATGTGATAGACATATCAAAATTTGTCAGATATACAAAAATGTATCAGACGTATGAAAATGTACTAGACATATAAAGATCTATCAGACATATAACGATAATAATAACATTTAACTTCCAGGGATAAGAATGTATTTATTATACTTCTATCCTCCTGTCATCTATAAATAAGACCTTTCTCATGGAATGAGGATCTTCTCTCTTGACTTTTTTTTATATAGGGAGAACTCTCTCCCCTTCTCAATGTTAGCTATTTTCTGTAAATAAAATCGGTTAAATAGCTCGAGAATACTCAAGTTCACCCCTATGTTTGCTATTTTATTTCTTTTCACTACTCTGTTTGTTCTTGTCTCTCCCTTAAGGTCCCCACCAGTCTAATCCTTAGGCATGCCTCACATGACAAACTTGAATTCAACATCGCACGTAATATTTTTTCAAGCAAAGACATATGTAATTGATAAAGATTTATTTGCCAAGAAAAATTTGAGATGGATAAGGTTGTTCAAAATCACCATTTTATTAACAACTCACAAAGGACTTGCTAATTTTTTTAATTTCTCTCATTATTTATGTAGTTAAACTGAACTCGAACAAGTTTTTTTATCTTTTGTACTAGGAAAGCAAATAAAACTGAGTATTATCAAAAGTTGGAATGGTGAATCACACAACCCAGTTTTGATTCCCCATCTTTACTTAATTCTTACCCTCAATCCTGGTCTTTCATATGTGACTTTTGGGTTTTGTCTTACTAACTCCTAGTTTGAATTTCTTTATATCGGATTTTATTGCAATTTATTTAAATTTCTTTATATAGTATTTGAATTATACTATGTTTATGATACTAACCATGCATCAACAGCGGGAGCATCTGGTACACATTTGTAGTTTATATATTGCATTTTTTTGGCTAATTTACTTTATTTTCATTTTATTGTATTATGTACATTTTATTATACCTACAAGAACAAGAAAAAAATACACTTTCAAAATAAAATAATACACTTTCAAAACCTCAAAACAAACGTAATTTACCCTTTTTAAATTTATGAGGATTTCTCGGATGAGGTAACTTATCGTTGCTAATGAGAATTCTCCGGTCTAGATGGGCTTAATGGTCTGTGTAGGCTAAGTAAATTCAAAAGAAAATAATGATGGCAGGAAGACGAAACCGTGGGATCTTGATCGGTGTCGCTTAATTTTAATTAAAAATCCCCCCCAAAACATTCTAATAATAAAATTTATTAATAATAAAATAAACCTTAAACCTTGGAGCTACCGCTACAACAATGTGCTTGAAGCTGACTTTATGGACAGCATGACGAGGTCATAAAGTGCAGAAGAACATTTTCTAGAGAGCAAACGAGGCCTACGTCAGCTAAACCTTTCTAGATTTAATAAAAATTCATAGGATTTCGAGGTTATTTATCTAGTGCAATATAAATCCTCACCTTACCTTTACGCTTTTGCAACAATTATGTTGTACAATATAAGTACTAACTCTTTTAGGATGCTTAGGTGCTTGTTCGGTATGACATAAACCCTCCTTTCTTTCAGTCTATTTTTAAGTTCAGATATCGTGCATATGTAAGTCATAAGTAATAAAAATAATAAGATGAAACATCAAATAATATCACCTTCAAATTGAAACCAGATCATAAGATATTTTAGGAAGCCACTGAGATTCTCCTTGAGAACTGTGACATCCCATACTTCTCATTCCTTTGGATTCCTAAAATAATTACTCCTATTTGATCCACTCCTATTTGATTTTTCCTATGTCCAACTTTGAAAACTAAACTTTGCAATCTTGAAGATGAAATTTTTTATCATTATCGAGAGTTTTGTTAAGTGGCTTCAGACTCTTAGGATATAATTAACTATAGGGGTTTGACTTTATAGGGAACTAAAGAACCTAGGAAATATAAACACTATCTAATCCTTATATTAGACATGGGAACTTATCGGCTAACATATAAAAAGGTTTGCAGACCAAACAGATGTTATAAATTCTTTAGTTTATGTAATTGAGCCCCGCTAACAAAAAATGTGTTTATTCCTCATAATAGGCATGTTGTTTGTGGTGTAATGCTCGGTTATTTAAACTATTAAATATGTGAGGTCTTTTGATCTCATTTTCAAAATCAAAATACCACTTTCAAAAATCAAAACTATATGGGTATTAAATTAAATATTATTTTCAAAATAAATTATAAAAGCGACCGACAATTATGCTATTAAAACCCTGAATGAAGCTCAAACTAATTATACCACTAATGAGAATGAGTTATTGACTATAGTATATGCTTTTGATAAATGTAGACCCTATTTGATTGGAATAAAATGTACCTGTTCACACTGACCATTATGTTATTAGATATCTTATGTAAAAAAGGATGCTCAATCGAGATTGATTAGATGGGTCCTTTTAATGCAAGAATTTGATATAGAAGAGATGGATAGGCAGGGTACTAAGAATCAAGTAGTTGATCATTTATCAAGACTGGTTATGGGGAATTCATGTGATACTGAAGATGAAACCAATGAGAATTTTCTAGATGAGCAACTATTTGTTATTACTGAATGGCGCATTTTGTGTTATGCATACATAGTAAATTTCATATTTAGTGATATTATGTCCTATGGTCTGACATAGTATCAACAAAAGAAATTTATCCATGAAGCTGCCTATTACTTTTGGGATGACCTTTACCTTTATAGAAAATGTAAGGAACAAGTGCTTAGGAGATGTGTACCCATAGAAAATACCATTGAAATTATTAATAAATGTCATAATTCTGAATTTTTGGGACATTTTAGAGTTGATAGAAAATGTAAGGAACAATTGTGGGCTTGCACCATTTGTGTCTATTAAGTGCAGTCCTGGAAATCATGTCAGTGGCTTGGGTGACTCCAACATTGTTGGTGTCTTGTATCATGTTTATGTTTAGTTGTCCCTACTGATCTTACATGATTTGCTTTTCTGGGGTGACTATTGCATTGTTGACATACTGGAGTGTGTTCGATTTTTGTTTTGTATGTTATTGTCCTTGATTATTTCCAATAGAATGATATATTGTATAAGTTTTGAGCCATATATGTAGTGAGATCCTTTTATTATGTGATTTTTTTTTATTTTTTCTGAATGATAAACTACTTCACATATTTCATAACTATTGTTGACATTCAATTATTATATTTTTTGAGATTCATGTGACTACTCTTGTATTTTCTCTTTCCTGCTGTTACCTGATTTTATCAAGTTTATTGTTACTGCATGTTACTCATGTTTTGAAAAAGAACAAGTGTGGGGCAACTCTATACCCTTTTACAAACCTAAAAATAGTTCACATAACTCAACAAAAAATAAAAAAATGATATAATAACTCTTGCTAGGAATCTTAAGCAATTCAACCTCCTTATTAAAAGTTCTTTTTAAATGAGTTTAATGCATTTAGGGGAGATTAGACTTAATGCTACAATAACATGGTTTCAGAACGCAATAACTTCTAACGCACCTAAAAATCTCAAGATAATTAAAAAGGTGTAATTAAAATAGGTAGCTAAACAACAAAATTTTAAATCTTTTTTAGTTGTTTATTTAGCCAACATAATCTTATATTAACTTTTGACTTGAATGATTACATGAAGGTGTTGAATTAAGACATTCATTTTTTTAGACTTAACACTTAGAGGAAATTAACCTTCATCATATTTAAAAAGAGAATTAAAAATTTTTCTAACTAAATATAGTAATTCTCAAGAGAAAAAGAAAAAGAAAATAAAAGAAAATGAAGAAAAAAAGAGTCACAAAAGGGGTGAAAATGGCCGAGAAGAAGCTTCAGGTTATCCCATAAATTGAAAGGAAAAGAAAAACTTGTAAGGTGTTTTAGTCTAATTTAAGTGATATGACTTTTCCATGGGCCTTTAATGAAATCCATCTAATGTTATCTTCAAAAAAATAACTAAGCAGGGTTGAGATAGCTAGTTTCACTTAAATTGATCTAAAATATCAATGGCTAGTAAAAATATTTGAATATCACTAATTTATTTGTCTTTGGGATTCCTTAAGGGTTGTCTAAGGAAATTTAGAGAAAAGACCAAGTTATTAAATATTAAGATTAATTAACCATAAAATGACAATTAAACACTTTTAAATTTCTTTAATAAAAAAGTTGGATACTTAAGAAACTTGTAGATGTGCCAATTACATCCTCATGGGGCTTTGTTGAGCTATGAACTTACTTGAGGGCAAGTAATGAGATAAGTTCGGAGGTATTGACATGAGTTAATTTTATCTGATTTTCATTTGATTTTTATCCTACATTTTACCTACTATTTTACCTTATTTTTCATTAATTTGCACTTGTAGAAGGTTTTTGTTGATGTTGTGCGGGTTACAGGAGATCACACGTGCATTTCAGAATAAGAAAAACCAAGGAAAAGAGGCTAAAAGTGGCACGACCATGCCTGGAAGAGGCATGACCACACCACCATACTGTAACCAGCATCGTGACCTTGCCACAAGTGGGCATGACCACACCAAAAATTTAGAGGGCCGGTGTGATCACGGTAGGATTGGACATGACCACAAAGGCTGATCAAGGTGTTTGGTATGACCATGTCGCAATTCGACATGACCACTATGTAAGAGCAACAAATGTTTTTGGAAAGAATTTTCTTGCTAAATTTGAGATCTAGACTATAAAGAATGGCGTTAGGGCTTCTTGGAGAGTGGTTGGACATTATAAGCTGGTTGGAGACAATATTTGGAGGGTTGAGAGCTCTCCCTTGAGGATCTTCTTCCTTAATTAAGGTTGAGGTTACAAGGGTTGGGTTATATCTCTTCTTTTTTTTCATTTGTATTTCCTTATGTTGTTTGGAGAGAATTGTATGAGAGAAGGAATTTTTACTGTGAAAGAGTGAACGATTCATCTTGTATTTTTTTACTTTTGAGTTATTCTTGCAATAATGGTTCTTGTGGATTTGTTTTTTGTAGTACTTCTGATCATGCATGAATAGTTTTCTTTTCATGTTCTATGATGCATGGATTGTAATTTTTATTATTTTCTCAAAAAATTTCTTTAATTATATCATTTTCTTGAGAAATCAGAGCTTATCGTAGTTGTATTAATAATAAACTTTCATTTACTCTTTATATGAAAAATTATGAAGTTAATATATTTTGTCATATGTTACTCATGCCCATTGTGTAGAGGAATAAAATTCTTAAACATAAAATTTGTATAATTATATGCATATTTTATCCCGATTTTACAACCTAGAAGGGGATCAAAAAATTATTCTGAGATGTCATGGAGATTGAAGGAGACTCACTTCATGAATTCTAGCTTTTTTTACCTAGGCATATGCATAATGAGAAGATTTATTCCTATTGATAACAATCACATAGAGGAAATTCTAGGAAGATCATGAATCAAAACAATGCCTAAATCATAAAGATGCGAGCCTCACATATCTTGAAGAACCCTAAGATTTAACTATTATTGTTTTCTTTATTTTTCGACCTCGCAGATTTTAATTCTATTTTTTAGTAGGATATAAGAAATTCATACCTTATATTGATCACACTAAACTAGGTTTAGCAATTTAATAAGCAAGAGATTTACGACTAGAATAATTCTTAGTACTTTCTTCAAGGGATTGATGCACAATACTCTTTAACTACATTATTACTTGGCATGTATACTTGTGTGATTCGACCGACTTGCTTCACTGTAACTTTTCAAACAACATTGTGGTGTGTAGGTCGCCCTAATTTCATTACCTTGAAAATAGTGAAAAGGTTCAACTAAATATATACATAATTTTGGATTTTAAAAGTAGTATTTTGATTTTTGAAAATGAGAGCAAAAGCCTGCACATATTTAATTAATTTAATAACTTAGCACCACACCACAAGCAATGCACTTATATAAGGAATATACACATTCTTTATTAGTGGGGCTCAATTACATAAACTAAAGAAATTTTATGACATTCGTTTAGTCTGCGAACCTTTTTATATGTTAACCGATAAGTTCCCCTATCTAATATAAGGATTAGATAGGTCTTATATTTCCTGGGCTCTTCATTTCCCTATAGAGGTAAGCCCTTATAGTTAATTACATCTTAAACAAATGAAGTCACTTATGAAAACTCTCGATAATGACCAAAGGTGTTTGTCTTTAAGAATACAAAGGTTAGTGTTCAATGTAGAACATGGAAAAACAAATGAGAGTGGATCAAATAGGAGTAATTATTTTTTGAATATGAAGGAAAGACAAGAAGGGGATGTCACAAATCTTTAGGAGAAACTCAGTGACTTCCCAAACTATCCTATTGTGTGGCTTCATGTTTTGGAAAAAAATATTTATTTTGATATTTCATTCTGTTAATTTTATTATTTATGGTTTACATCTGTGTGACACGGTCATACAAATAGCCTAGAAGATAGGATGATTCATGTTGTAATGAACAACAGCCTTAGAGTCCTAAAAAAGTTAGGGCTTAAATTGCACAACATACCTGTGTGAAGGTCTAAAGATAATGTGAGGACTTATGTAGTACTAGGCGGACTACCTCTAAGTCCTATGGGTTCTTGTTGTTAAACTAATGGAAGGTTTTAATTGTGAAGATCCCCTTTGCTCTCTCAAAGATGTTCCTTTCTTGCATCCAAGTCATGCTGCTCACAGAGCTTGCTTGGAGCACTTGGTTGTAGTCATAGCTCCATGGTTTGCAGTTTGTTTTGTTATTAATAAATTTTAGTATTACAATATTTTGGAAAGGAATTCTAATTTAAGTGACACCGATCAAGATCCCACAGTTCCATCGTCCCGATATTATTATTTCCTTTTGAATTTACTTCATTTATTCAAGCTGTTAAGCTCATTTAGACTGGAGAATTCTCATTAGTAACTATATGTTACCTCATCTGAGAGATTCTCATAAATTCAAAAGTAAAGTGCATTTAAAAAGTTTAAAAGTTTGTTAACATTTTCTTAAAGTGTGATTTTTTGTTTGTATTTATTTTGCAAGTAAAGTATACATGAAAAAAAAACGAAATAGTAAAGTAAAGCAGTAAATTCTACAATAAATAAACTATAAATACATACCTGGGTCTCTGTTATCGCTTCATGGTTAATATCATAAAGCATAATATTTTTACAGGGCATTTAGGTAAATTGCAGTAAAAGAAAGTAGGATAATCTAGTGTAAAAAAATTGTTGAAAAATAGATCATAAGAAAGCATGAACAAATAAAACCCACAATCAAACATGAAAGACCGGGACTAAGTGTAGGTGGGGGCTTAGAGCTATGTTTTGTGCTTTATATTTCTAACTTTGATGGAAGTTGCCATCCTGACAACTCGAGGAAGAGCAATCCTTATCCTCGATGTGAGTGATTAACCTTTGGAACTTTATAGGTTTGCATCAAAATCATCTAATTTTTTCATGCATGTGAAATTTACTTCTGCAAGCAAAAGCAATGACGTTATGAAAAAGATTTTTGTTTATATATAAAGTGATATAGTCCACAGGCTACTTACTCTAATCAAGCTAGGACTACCAGCAACCTAAGAGTGTCAGGGGTATCTCCCATAAAAAGTTGGTGAATAGTATCATTAGTCGTATCCTCTCTCCTTGTTGAGGATCCTAGAGGTAGGAGCTACTATTCAAAAATCCCACTTTGCATTCCTTGTTTAGCACACATAAGCAATGTTGTCATCTCCATTGCCACCTAAACCTCAGGCTTACACAAGCCCGACGATCCATATGTAGCAAAAATATCCCTAGCTACTCACAAGGGTCTAAATACCTTATCCAAGACTTAAATCCTTGAACAATTGGTATAACTATAGGATAAGTAGTGTAGGGCATTTCATTGGAATCAGTGTAAAATGGGTCCCAAGGTATATCTTGGTGGATCCCTAAAGTTTAATGGATGATTTTATTCAACAAATAATAATAGGTCTGAGTGCCCTTCAAAATGTTCAAAAGGTTATAAAAGTGCTCGGAGATTGATCCTAAATGTCTGTTAGAATCTTCTAAATCACCTTGAGTTCGTACATACTTATTATTTTATTGAATTGATCCCTCCTAATTAATTTATTTGTACTATTTTAACTTGTGCTCAGTGAACTTTTAATGTCTTAATTAACCCATGAGTGGGATGACATTCATTTTATGCTTCACTTAGACATTATGAGGGTGAACATCCTTGAAGACAGGTTAAGTTGTTATGGAATCCTTAATTTTTCAATTTAAATGGAGCCTGTAGTGTTTTAGCAAGTGTTGATTGGTTTTATTATCTTCTAACCCTCATTAAGTGATGTTGGATCAAACTTAGTTCACTATCATTCTATTAAGTCTTTATGGGCAAATTTATAATTTTGGAAAAGGTTGAGTGAGGTGAGTTTAATTATTGTTAACAGATTGTATCATCATGTGACCAATAATTTAGGGCTTCCAATTAGTGAGTTATTATCTTCCTAACATAAGGCCTACACTTTAGAATCATCCAATTCAATTAGCTTCTAAGATATAATAATTTGGGAAATTACATTTTTACCCTTATGCAGAAAATAGAATGAGTTGGTTTCTATTCTTTAATCCTTCATGTTTCCATCATTTAAGAGAACTAATTATGATCAATATTACCCATTGGTTTACCCTAAATTATGATTAAGTTTAAAAGTTCCTTAATTACCACTTTACCCTTAGGGGTCTCCACTTCATAAGTCCATAAGTTTAACTCAAATGACTTTGAAACTTTATTGTTACTCTACTCATGGGTCCATTAAAATATTAGCAGAGGATTTATATTTTCTTAATTTTTATTTTATTTTTAATAATTATTTTAGTTCAAAAATAGAGATTTTCAAAGATAATTAATTTAGCCAAGTAAAATAAACTTTTTGTCCTTAAGGAAATTACTAGAGGTTCACTTAGGTCAGAGGACCACTAAGAATAATTTTTTTGAATTTTAAGTTATATTTTAATTTTTACAAATTTTTTATTAGTTTAATGAATAAATAAATAGAAAATAAAAAAATCATTTTTATCTTTTTCAAATGTTTCTCTGATCCGAAGGAATCCATAGAAGTGAATTTTGTATTTTTTGGTGCTTTAATTTATTTATTGTAATTTTTTTATTCTCAAATTAAGAAAAATGTCTTTAATTATTTAAAACATCTTCTTACACCATCAGAAATTTACAAACACCACTTTAAGTTATTTTCTGTGATTGGGGTGACATTTAGGACCATTTGGAATATTTTTGCATTTTTTTTTAATTTTTTGGTATTTTAAATTATTTTAAATTAGAAAATAGCTTAAAAATAAAGTTTTTGTTTTAATCTCAATTTTATTTCTCTTAAGTCCCTTCTGATTATAAGGAACACTTAAAACTAATTTTCATATATATTTTTTATTTTCTTTTATTTATTATAATTATTTTAAGCCAAAATTAATATTTACTTAGAAAATACATATTTTCAATAAAAATAATTTTTATGGCTTCCATCCCATTTTTTTAATTATTTAAATTATTTCATATTTTTATATATCTTAGTAATTTTTATTAATTTTAAATAGGAATAATGGCTTGAAAATTTTATAAATATTACTTTTATTTTTCCTAAGATTCCTCTAACCACAGTGAACCTACCAAATAAGGTTTTATTTTTTTTCTAACTTTTATTTTATTTTTTTATAATAACTTAATTTTAAATAAAACCAAATATTTTAAAAATTAGGTCTTTTGACCATAGAGATATTATAATAACTTAATTTTAAATAAAACCAAATATTTCAAAAATTAGGTCTTTTGACCATAGAGATATCCTCTGACCTTGGAAAAATCAGAGAAGATGTCTGAGGTTATCCAAAACAAACTATCCAAATTTCATTTGATTTAAACAATTATTTAATTATTTATCATTTATTTACTCTATGAAGTATTTAATTTATTAAAAGATAAATAAAAGGAAAACATTTTTTTATTTTTAGTTCACATTTTTCTCCTCTGTTAACTGAGCATAGAGGTACTGTTGTTTTATTTTTATGAATTTTTTACACCAAGATATATATATTTTTAAAGTTTTTATATATATATTTAATTCCAAAATACTCTATTTATCTACTTATTCACACGACATCCATGTCAACCTCGTCAGCTCTGAATTGCTACGCGTCGTCTCATGGTTTGATGTGCTTTACATATAGGCTTGCCACGTGGCCCGCGGTTCCCGTATCTTTGATACACCTAAATATATAGTGTTTTTATACACATTTTATACCTATTTTTGAGATATTGTGCTTTAATGAAAGATATTTGTGTGTTTTTCTTTTAGGTACAATCAAATGGAAGAAAAATGCGTAAAGGAGTGTTGACCTCACTTTTGGTTGAGGTCTAGAAACTTCTTTAGTAGCGTAGGTCTAGCCATAGGACTTTCCTATTGACTAGTCTTAGAAAACTAGAAAAGGTACCCTCACCATTAGAAACTCAAAAATTCTTCTCTTTACTCAATTTGAAGTTCCACATATTGGTCCTAACCTCTA
>NW_018164910.1:116627-117231 GCF_001263595.1 Phalaenopsis equestris
AATCAATTTGAGCTTAGCCCATGGCTAGCTAGAGTTTGACCCAAACTTAGCCCAACATGCTTAAAATGGGTCAAAAATAAAAAATCCACCAAATTGATTAACCAATTGACCTCAAAATGACTTTCACCCTTCATTAAACTTGTTCCTCATGGTCTCTAACACCAAATTACATATTTAATTGGGCCAATTGAAATGCCTAAACTAGTTCAAAGACAAGATTTGGTCACATGCACCTTTTTGGACTTATGGTCAAATCCAAACCAATTGAGCTTGGTATGGTCAAATGAGTCCTCCCTTAACTCATCCTAGACTCTAGGGTTGAGTTTAAAGCCAGCCATACACCCATGTTTAAGCTTCATATTTATCTCATGGGTACATTTTTTGAAAATTTTTTAAAAGGGATAATAAAGAGGTTAAATCAAGGTACTTGTCATAACACATGTCCATACCCTATGGTGTCATTTTTACTGAGCATCATAAGCTTTAACCATGATCCAACCCTTGGTTAGCCACCTTAACCCAAGCTAAAATCCAAAAACCATGAGCCCCCACATGGCTAAAACCCAAACTCATGCCAAGAGGCCACCTCAGCCCAAATTGAGTT
>NW_018164910.1:122314-139433 GCF_001263595.1 Phalaenopsis equestris
CAATATATTGGTTTCGCAGACCAAACGGATGTCATAACTTTCTCTAGTTTATTTGATCGAGCCTCACCCTCAATTCTTGTGTTCATCCTTCGGGATAGATACAGGATTTGAGGTAAAACGCTCTTTCATCTAAACTATGAAAATTATGGGGTCAGTTTGACTTCATCTTTTTCAAAATTAAAATTTTTAAAATGTCCTTCCGAAGCGGGCAACGGGATTTCAATTCTGATGACTGACAACTTCTTACGGGCAAATCTCACACCAAAAATAGTGCCGACAAGGAGTAAAAAAATGGTCAAATTTGGAGCAAAAAATAAAGAAAGGAGCAAAAATGAACTGGGGCGCCAAAGCACCTAGGACGGATGCCTAAGAGCAAGAGGATAGAGCTTAAGCGCCAGGTACCCTGGGCTTAATCACCAGAAGTAGTTATTTGATGATTTATTGAATTTAGACAATTTTTTTAAGAGGTGTTTGAAGAAACCCTTGGTTAAAATGTGGGAAATATCCCATGGACACGAAGAAAATTCATTCAATGGACACGAAAATTCATTCAATTGGCTTTTGAAGAGACAACTTCTAGAAGATTCATTGAATGGAGAGACATTTTGAAGGGACGCCAAGACACATTTTGGATTTTTCTTAAAGAAGACATTGATCATCAAGAGAAGAGGCCAAACACCCACCAGATTTTACAACCATCATCCATCCATGTAACCGCTAAAAACCGCAACTGCCGCCGCCACCGACCACTTTCTTTTTATTTTGAGTATTATTTTGTATTGTGAGTGAAGGGAGAGAATTTAAAGGAACTTCAATACATTTGTTAGAGAGGATTTGAGATAAGTGTTTATCTTTGTGACTACACTTGGTTTAATCTAAATTTCTTGTTTGTGTGCATGATTTCTACATTTAAACTCATGTGTAGTTGTGTTTTTCCTATGGATTTTAAGTAGTTTTCTTTATCTTTTTCCTTAAAATGATAAGTGATTAAGTGTTTAAAGGATGTTGCGTGAAGTATTAAACTTCAATGTTGGAAGAAGTTGTGATGATTTGAAACCTTACACTTCATTTACTTCTTAATTTGGCTAATTAAGATGTTAATACCTGTTGTGAGAACATGTAAGATTTGAGATGGTATTGTCTCAATCAACAAATAGTTAGAATCACATATTGATTTCATGAATAAGAATGTAGTTCATGGGGTTGAGTGCAAATAAATAAGAAAATAAAATTTTCAAGTGTGTAGAATTAAAGGACTTTAGAGTGATAGGGCCAATTTGATTTATTATTTTAAGTTTTGATTCGAGATGTTAGCCCCCAAGTGGATGGAGAAGAGGGAACTCTAGAGTGAGAGCTAATATCTTCCCTACCTAACCGGTCTTCAAGACTATTTAAACTATAGATTAGCCAATATTCTTTATAGCATCTCTAGTAAGGGTAAAGAATATTATTGCTCATATTTGGCACAACACAGTTAACATACTTCCACAACACAATTTTTATACTTATTACTGATTTAATATAAGGAAAAAGATATTTTATTTATATAGGCTTCATCTTTCAAATATTTAGTTTTCATCTTTATATAGGCTTCATCTTTCAAATATTTAGTTAAGTTAATTAGTTTCTTACTTTATTTACATAAATCAAAAATTACAAAAAAAATTGAATTTTCATTCCTTTTATAACATCTTAAGTTTAAGTAAGAATATTTTGCGAAGTTGATTTTTTTCATCTAAACTTTATAGTTTTCTAAAGTACATATTGTTATTCTCCGTGTGAGTTTGATATTCAAGGCTTAATAAAAAAGTCTTATATTACTTGATAACGATATGTATACTTACGTAATATACCATATTTAAATATTTTAATTGTATTCTTATTTGTTTCATGGTGGAAAATTTACTTAGCTTTTTCTTTAGTTCAAGTTTTTAACTTTGTTACAAATTAAGAATAACTATTAAGGAAATTAAGCATATAATCACATACATCGCAAGTTACATCTATATTGAAAGTCAAGATCAAGTTTTTGGTGTCGTTGCCGTGGAGTTAAATTACATGAATTTGCAAAATTTTCAAAAGAGTTTTTAGAAAGTAAAAATTTCTCATTTTATAAAGTCTTATTTAAACTTTAAGATTTATTATTAAAATATTGTAGTGTTGTTTTTATATATTAAGTTTTTGTTTGTGTGATTCTATTCTATTTTATTTTATATGTATTTTATAGTAATGAATGTATAGTTCAGGTTCGACAAGACTTGTGCCTTACAATTTTGAATTATGAAAGAACTATTAGAAAAATTAAAAAAATAAAAATTTTTGAAAAATTTCAAGAAATGACAAATAAAAAATAATCAAAATGTTGAAGAATTTAGACCTTTAAGAGATTATGCAAACCTTAAGGTGGTTGAAGTTCATTGTAGTATTCAAAATCCCGTTATAGCGGTTAATTCATTTGAACTTAAAACTATTACTGTTTCAAAATTTTATCAGTTTTCTTGTCATACCCATCTATTTTGATGCTCTACAAGATCTAAATTTACATCTTGTCAATTTTCTATAATTGTCTGCTATATTTAAATATGATGGTGTATCAGATGATGCTATTAGACTTAGATTATTTTCTTTCTCACTGACGGATAAAGCTAACATATGAATTCGTTAGCACCTGGATCTATCAGAACTTGGGGTGATTTAACACAAAAATTCCTTGCTAAATATTTTCCAACATCAAAAACTGCGAAGCTTAGAAATGTTATTACATCTTTTAATTAGTTTGAAGGGGAATCTATTTATGAAGAATGAGAATGATTTAAAGAACTCTTAAGAAAGTGTTCATACCATGTTATACCAGATTGGTTAATAATTCAAACATTTTGCATTGGATTAGCTGGATCTCTTAGATCTATTATCGATGCTGCTGGTGGAGGTACATTGATGTCAAAATCATTTCATGACGCTTATGCTTTAATTGAAGAGATGACTATAGATAATTTTTAATGGCATTCTGAAAGGGTAAATGTTAAGAAAGTAGCCAATACTAATGAAACTAATGCTTTTGCCCTGTTAGCAAATCAAGTTGCTATAATTTCAAGGAAGTTAGACCAATTTGGAATGAATTTTTCTCAACAAATTTCCATGATTTAAGAGAATTCATTAGACTAAATGGTAGATTATCAAACATCATTAAGGACTTTGAATGCAACAAACAACAAGCAGATTAACCCATATTCAAATTATTATAACCCAAGTTGGAAGAACCATCCTAACTTTAACTGGAATAATACTTTGGGTGGTAGTAATCAATAATGGGGGAACATTTAAGTAAACCCATTGTGAAACTGGAAAAACTAAGGGAATAGTAATTATAGATGTACGTATCCTCCAGGTTTTAACAGTAATCCACAGATTAAGGAGAAGAAATTGTCTATGAGAAGAAACACAGATTAAGGAGAAGAAATTGTCTATAGAAGAAGTGATGTTACAAATGGGAAATCAATTACAAAGTCAAGGAGCTACAATTATAAATATTGAGAATTAGTTGGGACAAATAGTAAATTCATTAAGTAACAGATCCTAAGAACACTTCCTAGTAATACAAAAGTAAATCTAAAAGACTAGAATAAAGAGCAAGTAAATTCGTTCAACTCAGAAGCGAAAGATAATTGGAAGGTAGAGTTCAAAAAGAGACTGAAGTAGAGAGAGAAGAGATTGACGAACTTTAAGAGGACACTCCAAAAAGTTTAGAAAGGCATATTTCTCCACTTAAAGTTAGTTTAAAAAAACCACCACCTTCGTTTCCTCAGAGCTTCAACAACAAAAGTTGGATAAGCAATTTTTAAAACTTCTAAAAATTTTTAAGAAGCTTACAATTAATATTCCATTTGCTGAAGCTCTAGAACAAATGTCAAGTTATGTAATGTTTATGAAGGATATTCTTAATAGAAAAAGGAAGTTTGAAGATAACTAGACTGTTACACTTAGTGAGGAGTGCAGTGGTATAATTCAGAAAAAAGCTTCCTGAAAAGCTTAAAGATCCTGGTAGCTTTACAAATCCATGTGCAATAGGAGACAAATTTTATGGGAATGATTTATGTGATTTAGGAAAAAAAATCAACCTTATGCCATTATCAATATTTAAAAGATTGAGATTATGAGAAATATCCCCTACTACTGTAACTCTGTAGCTAGCAGATTGTTCAATAACATACCCTAAAGGAGTTATAGAAGATATCTTAGTGAAAGAGTATCAATTTACGTAATTTTTTGTGCGTTATAAATGTTTTTCAACACCACAACACATAAGGCACCTATACTAAAAAATATGCAGATTAATTATAATAAAATTTACTTCAGTATAATAAGTTTTCTCTTTTTTAAAATATTTAAAGCTTCCACTCCTATTGAATTAAAGTGTATCGTCACTAGGTTGCAAACGCAAGTATACATATCTCTCAGGTAATAAAGGGCTCTACTAGAGTCCTAAGTATTGATCCCATAGGGAGGTGAAAATTTTTTAGGGTAAACACACACAAGCAAATTATTTAAACTATAGAAAACTTAAGTAAGAAAATAGGTCGATTTTTGTTTAATGCCACTAAAGAAACTATGTTTACTACACTAATCTCTAAACTTCAAAGTTAAATTTACTAAAAACTAAACTAGGTTTTCTAACGAAGAGTGCAAATTTAAGAAAGCATCCTTCCCCTTACAATTAGATTATAGTCAGTGAATTATCAAATTGAAGAAAATTGTATTGTGTTAAATAGGAGCAATTATATTCTTTATCCTTTTTACAAGCAACAAAGAACATTGGCTAATCTAGTGTTTAGTCCCTAAATTCGTGATTAGGTTGGGAAGATGCTAGCTCTCACTCCATAATTTCCATGTTCCCCTCGCCTGAGGGCTAACATCTCTCTTTAACTTCCAAACTCTTGGATCAATTTGTGGATTTTAGTCTGTCACCTTAAAATCTCTAATTAAAATCTCTAATTCTACACATTCTCTAATTCTACACATATCAATGAATATTTCTCTATTTATTTACACTCAACCCCATGGAATACATTCTCATCCATGAAATCGAATGTGATTCTTACTTTGTTGTAGAAAGCATACCTCTCTCAGATCGTATGTTTCACGACAAATTTTAATAATTTAATTGTTCATGACGAAAAGCAAATGAAGTTTGAAGTTTGAATCATAACATATATGGAATTAAAATATTGCACAACAATCTTGATTCTTCACATGACCATTTCTCTTTATAGGGATAAGGACAAAGAAATCTACTTAGAATTCATGAGGAAGATACAACAAAACATGAATTATATGTATAAAAATAAGTTTACAAAATAATAAAGAAAAGTAAAACAACTTATATCGATCTCTTCCCCAAGAAAATCCCGTGAAGTTTCTTTGAATTTCTTTATCTCTTTATAATAACACTCAAATTTCTCTTAGAAATGTAAAGAAGAAGAAATCTCTCACTTTCCTTCTCCTCTTACAACTCTTAGAGATGCTTACCACACTCTCCCACACTTTGATACTCAAGCCTCCCTCACTCACACCACTTTTTTTTACATAAAAACACTCTTTTATAATGTAGGGATGATTTTCCTAAGAGTCTCCATAGGCACCTCTTCGAAATCAGTCCAAATTCAATGTATTTGTGAAAATAACTATCTCTGGTGCCTAGGCGCCGAAATCTGGCGCCTTGGCGCCATCTTCCCTGTATTTTGGCACTTAGGCACCAGTTCCGGCACCTAGGTACCAGTTCTTGAGCCTAGGCGCCAGTTCTTGTGCCTAGGCACCAGTTTAATTTTTTTAAAATGTCCATTTTGACTCAAAATTTTGTCTTTTTTGCATCATTTAAGCTCCAAATGCCTAGACTTAGTATACTTGCAATAAAATATGAAAATATCTATCTTTAAAATGCAATATCACCAAATATAAGCCTTAAATATATATGTAAAATTGAATATTTTTTTTGGTGTATCAATATCTTTCTGTCTGGAGGCTAACATCTAGCCTTAGGTTCCAAACTTCTGGATCAAATTAGAGGTTCTAGCCTGTCAATCTAGAATCGCCAATTTACGACCATCAAAATTTATTTCCCTATTTATTTGCACTTAACCACATGGACTACATTCTCATCCATGAGATCAAATTTGATTCTTTCTCAGTTGAGAAAAGCATAGCCCTTTCGAATTATTATGTTTCACAACAGATTTTAATTTTACAATTGGTTAGATTGATTAAGTAAATGAAGTTTGACGTTCGAATCATCGTAATTATGAAATTAAAGCACTTTCAAACAATTTCAATTCTTCACATGATGATTTCTTATTGCGGGGAGAAATACAAAGCATGAAATTAAAGCACTTTTAAACAATTTCAATTCTTCGCATGATGATTTCTCATTGCGGGGAGAAATACAAAGTAAACTATTCAGATCTCATGAGGAAGATACAACAAAATTTGGATGTATATATAAAAACAAGTTTGCACAATAAGAACAAGTAAAACAAGTAAAGTACAAACTACTTATCTTAATCTTCTCCCCAAGCAAATCCTTTGAAGTTCCTTCGAAGTTCCTTTGAATCATTTTCTCTCTTTATAATATCACTCAATTCTCTCTTAGAAATGCAATGAAGAAGAAATCTCTCACTTCCTCTCTCCTCTTACAACTCTAAGAGACTATCTTCTCTTTCACTCTTCTTCACTTACTCTCTTTTTCTCTTCCTTTGTCCACCCCCTTTTCTTTAATAAAATAACTATCATATAATATTAGGTCCAATTTCTAAGCGTTACCCTTTCAAAATTCGTTCAAATCCAATGAATTTGGGAAGAACTCAATTCTGGCGCTTAGGCGCCACCCTTTTTGTAAGTCGACGCTTAAGCGAAAGATTTTGGCGCCAAGTCAACTTTTACAAATGACCTTGTCTTGACTTCAAATTCCTTCCTTTTTATTTTTTTTAGCTCCAATTGCCTCAACTTATTGTACCTGCAATAAAAACATAAAAATATCTTACATTAAAGCATAATATCACTAAAAATAAACATTAAATATGTATATAAAAGTAGAATATTTTTAGACATGTCATCTGGCATGACACCGATGAACTTTCATTAGAAGTTCGACATGGTGACAAAGACGCGAAGTCGGCAAAGTGATGGTGGCGCGGTCATCGTCTAGTGATGATGTTGGTATAAGATATATGACTATGGTACCCAATGGTAAAGGTAGTCGGGTGATGGTGGCGCCCTAACGGTGGTTGGCTGGAGGCAGCGACGGTTAAATGACTGTTGTCTGGAGGCGGCGACGGTCGGGTGACAGTGGTTCGGTGGTGCCTTCAATCCTCTCATCCAGTTCCTGTTTCCACTTTTCATGAACAAACTGGATGTCAATATATAGATTCTCAGAGTGGCATCATCTGTAAATACTACATGAATTTGGACTACTTCATAAGACTACACAGTAATTCCCTTGATCAAATAATTTTATGACTATTTGAATGCCTTAATGTCATCATAATTAAGCGATTTTAGGTTCATTGGATTTATATCATCGAAACACTCACTTTCATTTAAAGCTTGCTATATTTGAAGATCATTTGATCCCCTAAAATGTATTCTAAAGCTTCTCTTTATGCTTTAAGTTCATTTTTTGGGTCCACTTAAACTTACATCTGATCATTTTTTATGTTATTTGATTTGTCCCAATAAAATATTTCATTTGATCATAAACTTAAGTGGGCATTTCCAAATTTAATTTTTGAAATTTTCGATTCAAATATGTATCGAGATTCATATGGATAAATAAAAGTAAAGTAATAATAAAAATGGCCACAAATACAAACCCTTTATACTTAACCTTTGTATGACTGAATCTAATTATTTGTTGTCACATCAATGTTAGTGTTCTACGTTCTACGTAGCAGGACTGCATCCGTAACCTGATAACCGGCGTTAAGTCCCAGCAGAACATTCCATTTATTTACCTTTTTTTGGGAGAAATCTTTTTTTACTTTCGTTAAAATTTTCAGCAGAGAAGGACTTCCGCCTATAATATATATCTTATCGTCCAGCCTATTCGAGTACACTCAAATGGCTACCGTTCGTCTTCCCCTCCCTTGGCCTCCTGTTCCGCCTCTTATTTCACTGCGGCCTCCTTCTCAATCACTCACCAATGTTCTCGCAAATTCACGCTCCCGAAAGATACTTGTTTCCAGCTCTTCTTCTTTGTTGAGAGATTCGGTTCCCATCGTAGCACAACATTCATCTCCTTCAACTGATGACACAGTATTTCCTGAATCAGATGTTGCCGATGGGATCAAAGGAAAGTCCGATTTCAGGTTAAGAACTCAAATATGAGATGGATTAATTGATTTTTTTTTTTGAAAATCCACTCGGATTTTGCTCGCCAAACGTTGATTTTCATTTTTATTTTTCTTTTATCATGTTGATTTTCCCAATGCCTCTTCTGCTGGTTTTAAATGACCGATATGTTAAGTGCCAAAGTTTCTTTTTTTTGTGAAATAAGCTAGGCCTTTTGTTTTCTTTTTTTTCCCCTTAATTTTCTTTATTTATTAAGTATTCAGTGTTGCAGCACTTTCTTAGAAATCTTAATTAAAAGCATCATTTCTTCCTGTTTTATCTGTATGGCTTGCTTCTTGAATTAATTTAAGTTTTATGTTTATTCCTTTTTTTATTTCATTCCATTCTTGCTCACAATTACAGTTAGTTCAACTTCTGATAATACTTTGTCCAGCAATAAGCTTTATAAGCTGCATAAGGGGAGCTTTATTTTGTTGAAAATTTATCAATTTTATGATAGATTCTCTTAATTCTTAAAGCATGAAGTTCTTGGATTTCTCCAATTACTATCGTTTTGGATAGTTGATGATGCTTTTTGAAGCTTTGTGATGTGACCGGGGAAATATTCACGTAAAGCTCTAGGAGAATGTTTTAGAGGATGTTTAGAAATGATATAGAGTGAATGAGAGTGTTTGGAAATAATTTGGTAGAATAATCGAGTGAGTAATGCCAACCAAGCCAAATGTATGTAAAATAGATCAACCATTGTAAATTTGTTGGAAATGTTAAAATAGAAGGAAACTATTAAATTCAACTTGGAAATGATGTTGAATATCCCAAAGTTAACTTTTAGAAATTATTATTATGTTTGGATTTTTTTAGTATTTTTTAAATAAAAATTGAAAAAGCAAAATTAGAAATTGGACAGAAAGCAAACTATGTTTTAGTTTTTTGGAATTATGGCTTAACAAAAATACAAAAAAGAGGTAGAATTTATATGCAAATTAATTTACAATGGATGTAAATCAATTCGGATAATTTTGAGGTTTTTCTAAGGGATTAGTCATTCAAATGCAACCAAAATCTTAATTAGGTTGGATTAGGTAGAATTCAATCTAACTTTTGTAAATGAGGATTAAAAAGTGATTAAAAAGTGTTTAGGTGGGATAAAAGTGGAAGAAAATGAACCAATTGATTTAAAACATTTCTTAGAACACATAAATGCTTCACTAAAAGAAATCACATAAAAAATCAAACAAAAAAATTAAATTAAATCACCAAACTCATTAAAGTTTAGTGGTGCGTATCGATCACTAAACCATTCTCCTTGAAGAAGTCTTCAAACCCATCCACCATTTGAGTATTTCTCTCAAATTTTTAGAATTTTTTTCATAGCATCAACTCCCATTTACTTCAAAATTTTAGGCTCTTATAAAAGCATTTTTTTATGAAAAGACAACTCTTCACTTCATAGATAAAGTATTAGAAGGAGGGATAAGTTGGGGCGGTTAGAGTAGCTCTTAGACTTGGTCAACATAATGCCACTCTAACTTTTGTACCTAGACGGCTCCTCTTCCTCTTAATTGACTTTGACTTCCACCTAGGCATGAAACATGACAACCAAAAATGCTGACTTATGGTCAATACTTACATGTAATAAAGTCATAAAGTCACAAATACATACTTGCACATACACATGACAATATGAAGTAAACATAAATTCTGATGATATAATAGAGAAATGTCTTCAAGTTTATATTTATGCATTCTATTTGGCTTGGATCTTAGTAAATATACCTCTTGAATGTGAAACAATTCTCTTAGATCGGGCTTTGGTAGTATGTCCCATCCTAGTGCTTGTGGGCCCCACATTGTGTTCATATCGTGAGATTGTAGGCCCTACCTTGAAGTCAGCATTATATGCCACATCATTTCCACCGAACCCTAAAGATTATTCCTCTGAAGAGTTATTATGACATGTAATTGGTGGAGTGTCTGTAGATATTAGTACTTTATCAGATGTTACTACAGATAAAAAAGTCCTTTACTTATTGCAAATGAGCTAACTTGAAAGTATTTCTTAACTAGTATTATTATTGACATAATCATATAAGCATGTTGGCCATGTGGAGTTAATATCAAATAATTGAAGTTTAGTGGAAGACCATTAGAAAATCCTGATGGAGATTTTTGAGTTAAGATGTTGGTAACTGTCAACTTTAATTATGACTTTAATGTTTGTTTCATATAGTTTAAAATTCATGTTATTTTCATTTGGCTCACAATGATTTAGAATTTGGGTCTTTAAATCATTTAGTTAATTCCTCATCTCTTTCATATCATTACTAAATTTATTTTTTGATCAAATAATCTCATTTTTTATAAGAATTGAGTTGAGTTATCATTATGTGAATGTGTCATACCATTAAAAAGAGAGATTATATATTTAAAATAACAACTAATGAGAATTATGATGATAATATAAATGGCCAAATATAAATAGCAAAATTCAATAATAATATGTTTACAAATGATTCTCTTATTAACCTTTCAAAGCATTATATCTTATTGCCAAACTTTTGAGCATTTTTTGATGCTCCTCCAATGTTTTTTCCTACCACGATTCTTATTAAGATTCAAATTTCATCATTTGCGAACATTTTATCCTTGCTCCCTTATTGAAATTGTGAACTAGTTGAAGTCTCCCACCAAATCTATGTTGAACCTCCTTTAATTTGTGCTCTGATACTAAATTTGATGTATCTGGAGAAATCATCAAATGAGACTCTAGGAAAATGTATAAAATTGTGTTTAAGAATGATTTTGAGTGACTGTTAGTGTTTGGAAACGATTTGGTAGGGTAGTTGAGTAAGAAATGTCAACTAGGTCAGATTTGGGCATGATTGATTAACTTCTATAACTTTACTGCATATATCAAAATACCGTAGGAAATTACATAGTTCAAGCTTCCTATCTCAAAGCTGATTTTTGAAATTTTTTATGATTTATGAAATTATTGATTATTAAAAAATGGAAGAATAGAGACTAAAAACTGCACATAAATAAAAAATTGATTTTTTTATTGCACTTTAGGTTGAACAAAAACACAAATAAAAGGATAAAATTTATAGTAAATTAATGTATAAGGGATGCAGATCACTTTTGAGAATCTTAGAATTTTTTTATAAAGGTTAGGTCATTCTAATGGAGCCAAAATCCTAATTATGTAGGATTACTTTGGATTCAGGCCAACCATTATAAAGGGGATTAAGAAGAGATTTAAGTGAGATAAAAATGGAAAGAAAATGAACAAACAAAAAAAAACAAATAAATCCGAACTCATCAAAATGTAATGGTGGGTAATGATCCTCGAACCATTCCCTTTGAATAAGCCACTAAGCTTCTCCATCATGTGAGTCTTCATCTCAAAATTTCTGAATTTTCATCTCAATCTCAATTCCCATTTACTTCAAAAATTTAGGGTCTCATATAAAGCATTTTTTTATCAAGAACCCCAACTCTTCACTTCAAAAATCAAATACCAAAACAAGAGAAAAGTTTGAGTGGTTAGAGTTGCTTTTAACTTAGGGTCTATTTGGGGCAGCTGCAACTTATCGAACTTATCCAAATCAGCAACTGATTCAGATAAGCTGCTGATCAGCAGCTAATCCAGATAAGCTAGCTAGCTGTTTGGTTTGTGCTTTGGAAAACAACTGATTTGCAGCTGTTTCTGGATAAATGACCATTTGTCCCTGATCTAGATAAGTTGGCTAGCTGTTTGGTTTGTGCGTTTGGAAAATAGCTGATTTGTAGTTGTTTCTGGATAAATGATCATTCTGCCATTGTGCGGTTGTGTTGTTTGCAACAGAACTGTCATGACTATATATTTAAAATTTTAGAACTAAAAAAATCACTTCATAACTGTACAAAAAAAAAACTATGCACCTCACTTAAGAGTGAATATCAAGGAACCTAAAAATTAGATAAATTCAATTTCCATGAGGATATATTGATAATTCAGACAAATAATTGTGGTAATGAGGTAATTAAAATTTAAAAAAAATAAAATACAACCTCGTTCATGACCTAACTTTTCAATAATTAAAGGCACATGGGTTCACATATTTGAATTAAATAAACATCACAATGGTTCCTTATTGCATCAGAAATACTCAAAGTTAAACTAAGGAACAATTCAAGAATACTGGAGAATCAACACTTACTGATGAGGTATTCTCGACCTGCTATAAGCAGCACCCAAGCATTGAGGTTAGCTTCATTACTTTTTAATAATTCTTGAACTCTATCTTCAATGGAGTCAACTACACAAAAAAGAACAAGGATTTCTTATAAAAGTAGCATTTTGCTTATATACTTCTAAGGATATGTTGATTCAACATCTTAAATCCTGTAATAATATGCAGTTTCTCAACTTGACATCAAAGTAGAAATATTGAATCGCTCTCTACCAAAAAAGTGTCCTTGTGTTTTGGAATTCTTATGACATAAGCACTACCATCTTTCATAATTTTTATCTACAGCTCTTACAGCGTGCAAATTTTGATTGACAATAAGGTAAACTTTCCCGCTTCAAATATTTACTTGCATTACTAATTACATTACTGATTATAATTATTTCAATTTGAAGTACAATTTATGAAAATTCTTGTGAAACATCAGTTAAACAACAGTTAAAGAACATTAGCAGTGCTTGGAGCCAATTAAAACCCGCAAGCACTGAAACTGGGAGATTTTTTCACAAGTGTTAGCACTTATCGTCTGGTTAGGAAAAGAAAACATGCAGAACACCAGAAGCTGTGAACACAAATCTGCGGAATACTGCTGCCCAGCACTTCATAAATTATATAATATTTTAGAATCTTTTTTATGAAAAACAAGAAATCTACTTCAATTAACTGTTTCTAATTGATAAAAGTCCAACCAATGCCATCTCACATAAACCATTACACCCTAAACCTCGAAATGCAGGATATTCCTCTTGTCCATCAGAAATAGCATAACAACACTACTATCACCAATCATTCACCAGTTCACGCAAATATATCAATTTGAGGAGTGTTTAATGATTCGATAGAAAGAGGAAAAGAAGGAATGTGGACCGGCATGAGAGAGCATCGAAGTAAATATAAAATGTTATGAAGCGAAGTAACCTGGAGGCAAGACCTTCCAAAGATGTGGATCAATGGCAATGGCCTCGTCCACGGGACCACGGGATCTCCTTGTCGAGATAGTCGAACCAAGCCCAAGCTTGCTCTGACGGCAAGAATCTCGTGGTGATTAACTTCACTACCGCCTCCGAGATCGGTAATGGTTCGTTTTTCGGCCATATCGCAAGAGCTGGAATTCAGATTAGGGTTAAGCTTTGTTGCTGCGAAGCCACGAAGATTGAGCGAGGGAGGAGATGGACACCCGAAGGAAGGGCACGAGAGGAAATAACTCGGAGAACGCACATCCAAGTCCCCCGCAGGGTTGATTCCGTGGCTCAGTCTATTAAGGATTATAAAACTGCGTTTCACAATAATCTTCTTAAATGCATGAACCAAACGGCAATGTGGCATTTTCAAAATGCCACCCGCACTTATAAGCTGCCCCAAACGCACTCTTAGTCAACATAATGCCACTCTAACTTCATTCCTTGGATGCCCTCCTTCCCCTTGATTGGCGTTGACCACCATCTAAACATGAAACATGAAACATAAGCAAAAATATTAATTTATGATTACAATTACATGAAATAAAGTCTTAAAAGCATTAACCAACACTTACACATACATTAAAATATGGAATAAATACAAATATTAATGACATAATAGAAAAATATCCTTAAGTCTATCTTAATGCTTTTCATTTTGCTTGGATATTACTAATTGGATCTCCTGATTGTAAAATGGTTCTCTTGGATTGGGATCTAGTAGTAATTCCAGCCTTGGAACTTGTGAGCCCCACCTTAGCTTTACCTCTTGTGCTTGGGTGCCCATTTTGTGACCACCCACTTTGATTGTGGGCGTTATCATTGGTCCTCCTATGGTTGTGGGCCTCACCTTGAACTCAGCATGATGTACCACATCACTTTGGGTGCGTCAAATTTGTTGTTAGCATTATTATATACTAATAATGTCAGTAATAAAAACATTCTATCCACTTTAAGGCACATTTTTTTCACATTCTACTCTTGGAATTACCAGAGATCAATGAATCATTATAATATATGAAGAAGAAACATATATACTACTTCAAATGAGCATATCTTGTACTGAACATCTAGGCAAGTCCTATGTTCAAGAAATTTTTTGTTTTGGGTCATAAATGTGCTTTTTATTCACTGTCAATTCCTAGAGGGATTCATGGTCTTTTTCTTTGATGTTAGAAATTTACGAGAATGTATGTTGAAATTTTGCACAGTTTACTAACCTGTGTCATTGTCAATATGCACTAGCTGGCTGCTTGTTGTTAGGAGAATGGGAAAAGTTCCATGTTCAGAAGTTTTTTGAGCTTATGCCCAATTCTAAATAATGTGCTTTGTTAGCGGTGTGAATCAAAGTATTGACAAAGATATATTCGTTATTGCGAATGATAAAACTGATTTTAACATAAAACTTAAGGCCATTGGATAGGGTCAGCACTTGGCAATTTTTTTATGAATAGATATTTCAGTTATTTGATGTTGGACTAAGCTCAGTACTTTCATGCAACTTAACGATCTCCCTTGAGAACTCTAATACCTGCCATGATTCTCTCTGACGTAATCTTTTTCAACATATTAAATTATTGTGCTCAAGAGCTCACATAACCACTTGAAACTTCCATGTGACTTACATGTGCTTGATTCTAGCTGGACCATTATAAATGACACCATAGACCCATCAGAGTCGCAAACCATTGAATCCACTCGAGCCCAACTGAAATTTTGGCTTTAATGCTTGGTTGAAGACTTATTAAGTGGAGGCCATTGTTGGACTTAATATGTTAGTGGCCAAATTTATTTTAAGGTTAAATACTTTTTGTCGATGGATGAAGAGATATCATATATATTTCCATTCCATTATATTTTTCCATTATTCCATATAAGATTAAACCCAATATTCTCATCTTTCTTGACATGCTTCATGCTGATACAATTCATGCTGTATAAAGTCTTAAAATTCTACTTTTACTCATACTATCTTTTGTTGGCAATACTATGCATCAGCGTCATCACATTGCATTTGATTTATTGAATTGCTTTTGAGTCACTTTTTATTTTTCTTGATACATTTATATGATAAGCTCATAAAATCGGAGTAATGCCCGCATCCAGACATAATGAGTTTGGGCAAACCATATTGGTAGCTTAAAAGGTTTGAACTACAAATTCCTATGCTCAGGGGTTGCAAGGCTTGTGGAAGAAAGGAGATTGAGAAGGGATGCAATGGCGAGGGGAGGATACAAGGAGGTATAGCAACTATTCGTGGCTTCGACTGGTGGCCCATCAAGGCCTTCAGACCTTGTCCTGGATTTGTTGCATCTGGTGGAAGTTATAAACGTTATGGGCAAACCTTGGACGAGGTTGCTTTTGGGAGAGATGAAAGAGACAATTCTGTGAAGTCAAAGGTTAAGTCCACATAGGTACCATATTACACCTATGCAATATTACATTTTTGATGCTTGGTTAATGAGAGAGGTCTATAATTATAAACTTGTAACTATTTTTTAAAAACTCCTTTTTTTTTCTTATTTAATCAGTTTCTTCACATTATAGTTGTATCATCATTAACTTAATTAAAATACTTGTTATATTTTTATTTTTCTACCACATACTCTTCTTCAGGGACATTGCCCTCCTGTTGGGTGTCATTGACAAGGAACAACAAATGTTATCCGTATTTTAGGTTTATATCGTTTGTAGAGTCATCTACTTTATAAGGCTTGTAGCCACTTCTTCTAGTTTGTTTAGACCTTTTTGATGTTTGCATTGATATGCTGTATCGGCTTCTCCTTGTGCAATTATGAGTCAATGACTTCAAGATGATCTTTTGTTCTTGTCTTTCATTTTTAAGATGGATACCCTTACATCCTAAAAAGATATATGTGGTGATGCAAAATACTGTAAGAGGGAATTCAGATCATTTTTTAAACCTCTTAGTCTAGAATTGAGGGGTTTGTTGGCTCTTCTAGCATCAACAACAACAACAACAACAACAAAGCCTTAATCCCACTACGTGGGGTCGGCTACATGAATCCTTTTTCTCCATTGCGTCCTATTTAGTGTCATATTTTCATTAAGTTCTAGTAAATTAAGATCATTTTTAATACAATAAGCCCAAGTCTTCCTAGGTCTACCTCTGCCTTTCTTAACACAAGTCAAATTTAAAACATCTACTCCCCTAATCGGATCATCTAATGGTCGACGTTTAATATGACCAAACCATCTAAGACGACTTTCTCTAATTTTGTCTGTCACAGGAGCTACACCAACCCTATCACGAATATATTCATTCCGCATTTTGTCTCTAAGTGTAAAGCCACTCATCCACCTAATCATTCTCATCTCGGCAACACTTAACTTATTATTATGCTTCTCTTTTAAAGGCCAACATTCAGCGCCATAGAGCATTGCAGGTCTCACCACCATCTTATAAAATTTTCCTTTCAGTCTTAGCGGTACTTTTCTATCACACAAAAGGCCCGAAGCATTCCTCCACTTCAACCAACCAACTTGAATTCTACTATTAACATCCCCATCTATATCACCATCGCTTTGGACAACGGACCCAAGATATCTAAATCGTTCACACCTTTT
>NW_018164910.1:141514-154383 GCF_001263595.1 Phalaenopsis equestris
TAGTGCGACTCTTACCAGAATACCAAAGTTTAAAACCTAAATTATCAATCTCCTTAGTCTTTTCTCCCACCCACTTAGTTTCTTGAATACATAAGATATTAATTTTCCTATGAATCATAATATCAACTAATTCCATTAATTTACCATTGAGAGTGCCTATATTCCAAGATCCTATCCTAATATTAGTTTCATTAGTTTCATGGACTAACTTCTTTACCCTCATTCGCCCGTAATGTGGGAACCCTTGCTTATTTAACACTACACCCGGGCGCCGGTGTAGCGGCCCTTGCACACTTTTCACTGTATTCAGGCTATACAGCGCGTCGCTTCCAGGGGACGCCCTAGCATTTACACAATGATCAAAAGGATTCATGTCATGATTTTTTTCAACAAGTTTTACGCTGGTTGTCGACTACCTAACGCAACCCTCCACTTTTCTCATCCGGGCTTGGGACCGGCAACGGCAGTGTTTTTTAGCATCAAGAACTATAATTCTGACCTTGATTCTTAGAAGGTTTTGGTTCTTTGATATATTTTTATTTTACGGTTTCTATGTTGCCTTCTTGGTGGGACGCTTGCAATCAACACAACAAGAGTACCCCTTACATGGCTTCATCCAATGGTTTAGTGGAGAATTTTTGCAGTGAGCATGTGGGACAGAAAGCTTTGAAACACGTTGGAGAAGTATTGTATGAAAGCATCAAACAGTAGTAAGCCCTAGACTTACTAACCTCGTCTTTATTCTCCTTCAGATGGATCCCTTAGCACTTCTTCTATTTATTTTAGCTCCCTTACTCTGATGCAATTCAATAGAAAAAAGAGTGCAAGTGGAGGCAGATTTTCTAGTTAAAGAGATAAAGTGATAGGCTGGTTTTTTGAGAGAGCATAGAAAGGGTATGGGTCGGGGAGTGGTACGACCTTTTTTTCTAACTTCAAATTATCTTCTTTCATTCATGATTTAGTAACCTAATATAAGCTACTATTTATTTAAAATGAATCTACTATATAACCTAAGTATAAATCAAAACTAATCATAGAAAACATGGAGGAATAACATTTTATGTTATGTGAATTTGTGGTTAAGAGACTTTTGGGGGTCGGAAGTTAAATTTTAGTCTTCTTCTATGCTTGGTATGTTCGTGGTTATGGGTAAAGACAAGTGGTAGCTTGCATGATGTTTATCATCCCATTTATCAAGCATATGGAGAAATGAACAAAAATGAATGTGCCATCTTTAGGATTTTTCATCAAGCATTTTGATTTCTGGTAATTGCAAATGTCTAGACTAGAAAGGGTAGAAGTCTTGTTCACTATCTATGCCATTTATTTTTAGAGCATTTCAATTTTTTAATGCTTGAGTGATGATTCTAAAATACATTACCAATTTATTATGCTACTATTTTAATAGTTAGACTTGGACTCAACTTCAGAGAAATTGGGTTGGTATATGAAGCCTTGGGGCCAAAACATTGGCATATTTTAATATAGTTTGATTTATTTTCTAGAAAATGAAAATGTTATCTATTATAAGGACATTATTACAATGGTAATTGCGAGGTCCAAATGTTATTTCATGTGTTTTATTTTGTAACAAATTTAGTACTTCGTTTAGGGCATTCCAAAACTTTTTTGAATCGTGATCTATACATAGATTTATACCTCAGGTGAAGAACTAGGGAAGAAGGAAAAAACAGGGTGAAGAGGGTGGGTTGTTGTATTTACTTGGAAGAAATTTGGTTACACCATTTTCCTAGATCAAAATATGCTTCCTCCATTACATAATTTTTCCCCCTTATATAAGGGAATTTTTCTATATAATATACTCAAATGATCATTACGTACATAGAAGCAAGAAGGATTATATTCCTAAACTGATTTTACAGGATCAAACCTGATAAGAGTTGGGTTATAATTAATGTTAATGGTAGCTTCAATTAGACTACTGGTTTGGCGGCTGTCTACAGGGATTATACTGGTAAATTGTTACTTTGGTTCTCTTCTCCATCCACTGTTAGTTCACACCTTTCTGCTGAAGCTGAAGCAACACTTGCTGCCCTTAAACTCGCCAAAGCTGTTGGATGGATGTTGTTGGTTGTTATGATGGATTCTCCGGTTTTATGGAAATGTCTCTTAGGTTTCTCTTCCATTCCATGATATATCAAATCCACTGTGAATTAAATTGTTTGTATTAGTAGGAGCTGTCAAATCAAATTGATTCATACTATTGGAGAAGCTAACAGGCCTACTTATTTGCTTGGCAGAGCCGGTGTTTCTTCTAGGAAACATTTTTGTAGTCTTTCTCCTCCTCCTCTGAATTTTTTGCTTCATGGAAATACTCTCCCTTTCCCTTACTTGAGGGCCCCCTTTATTTTGTAACTATGACATGACCATTGATATTTTGCTTTTCCTGTTGTTTTTTTTTTGAAGTGATCATTATGTACATATCTATAGGAATCTTTGGCTATTTTCTTATCTTTTTCTGATTTTGGCATATGATTAATATTACCTGTAGCACATTATTCCTAACCCCTTTCTATTCCTTTCACTCATCGAGTGACATCCCTCAAGTCTGTTAGGACTTTGTAATAGTTTGCCTCAAGGCTAATTCAGCCTCCAAGTGAGTTGGATCTTCTTTGGTAAGATTGAGCTGATGTTATAGAATGATTCCGGGTTGCATGGTTGAACAGACTCCTTGAACCTGACCAATGAAGGGAAACATTTGTTTGGTTGTCTGTACTCAATAGCTTGTACTCGACAGCCCATTGATCATGCTCGATGAATTGAGCTGGGAAACCCGAAAAGTTTATCTTGACACACATTATAAGTATAATATGAGTGTATTTTAGCATTCATATTTATTTTTTTGATTCATCTCTTGGTGCAGCGGAGCTGCAAAAAAGAATAAGAGATAATAAAAATATTAGCTTTTCGACGAGTTAATAATGCATCATTTATTTAATGATATTTATGATGTCTGAATTACTCCCTTGATGTTTGGGCCCTTCACTTTTTATAAATAAGGTGATAAGTTGCCAACCAATTCATACTCCTACATTCTGTTTTCTATCTTCACTTTTGCTTTTAATGTTTCGTTGCTTTAATTAATTCAGATGGAGAACATTACAGAAGATTACAATAACATCCCCACCTCTGAACTATCAGAGGGTCTATTTGGGAAGCGCAAGCGAGAAGGCGGTCCGAAAAGGAAGAAAAGGATGTTGAATGAAGCAATATTTTGGTGCTTTTCTTGGGATACCGATCATGGACATGGATTTGTCGTGTGTGATTTTAGGTTCAACTTCAGTGTTTCATGATCCTACTGTGAAGTGATTAGAGTCTTTGCTTACACCAGTCAATGATAGTGTATCATGTGGCTCACCTAATATCTTGCACCTTCAGTGCACATGTGGATTAGATGGTATAAAAAGTATATATTTCTAGAAAATGGAAGCTGAAAAATGTATTATATCACTTCTTATTTTCTTTTTGTTTGTAGTGATATTTTTCATATGGCGAACTCGTGGGTAATTGCTCTCGCATAGATAGAATGAGCGAACTGAAACTGAATGTGGCGTTGGATTCCTCTCAGGTGAAGAGTAATTCGACTGAGGAGGAAGTTGACCACCAACCTCCTTCCAGATTTGATGTTAATTTTTAAAAACACGGAACATTCTTGTGATTGGTCAAATAAATGTCTTTTATGAGATAGATAAAATTTACTGTTCAGTATCACCTTTGCTCTTTATTATTGATGGACAAGCTTATGGTTTTATCTTTTTTTTTTCACATTTACAGCTCAATTTATAGATCTATATAAGAAATGGAGATTTTAAAATTAAGATACAAAACATGAGTGATCTGCCACTGAGGGTCCGTTTGGGGCAGCTTGTGCGTTTTAGGATAAGCTGTTTATCCTGAAACGTGGCCCGCAGATCGGCCGCGGGGTGGACCCACGGCCTGTGTTTAGTGTAAAAACCCAAACGCAATTTCGAATAAACTGGCGAAAAGTGCAAACCAAACGGTTCGCACTTATAAGCTACCCCAAACAGACCCTAAATGTCATTTGAATATGGTCATGGTCCACAAGCACCTAAAGAAGTTTTGACCATACCATGTTTTTAATACACTCTTCCAAAACTCTCAAATTATATATAAAAAGCATAGAAGTAATGACTCAAAGCCCAATAGAATAGAGGTTAGCTCACATACATAAGACATGCAACACAAATGCATCTTGTAAAGATAAAGAATGGCATAGCTAGCACCTTCAAATAAGCAGTCATATTTAAGTTTATGCTTTCCCATTTTGGACATGACTTCCGATAGAAGATTGTGTATATTCACAGTCTAGTGTAGAATTCCCAAAAAAAAATTAAAGACTATAAAAAATATCACCTAAAATCCACGGTCAAGAACAAACAAATACAAAAGAATTAATGCAAATTTAAAAATTATAAGTAATCACTGATTGATACTAAAGAGTTGTTAACGTGTGTATTTATAGAATTTACTCATATATTGTCTAAATATACATTATGACATCCTAGAATATTTATAGGCAAGATGTGCTCATAGACAAAGGGCATTAATATATTACCACAACATGTCAACTTCTAGGTCTACATGAGTCCAATCATTGAAGTGTCAACACTCTAACCTAAACCTATATGCAGATAATATGTAGGTTCACCCAAATAGTAAATTAACGTCACTTACAAAGGGGAGGCAAGAAGGGTATGTCATGCATGCAATATGCAAAACTAAATGTCCAATGTGCATCTTCAAACAAATGAGAAATCTATATCATACAATGATATAACTCTATAAGATTTAGATAATGCATCTACATGAAAACAAATGATATTAACGCAAATGACAAAGGTACTGTGTTGTGGCATCATTGATGTAGTTTCGCGGCTCTAGACCCTTCATAGTAAAAATCATAGAGGACAATGCCAAGGGATTACAAATGTATAGACTAGGCTTTGGGCTATCTTCGGCCTTGAATAGTAAGATAAATGTGTGGCAAAATGCATGAAGTGAGAACTTAACCATTACTCTTATATGTATTTTTTTAGATTTTTAATAAAATTTAATAAAACTAAATTATTCAATGGTACGACTCAGGGTTCTAATCTATGTCTCTCACTGGGTTGTAAGCGAAGTGAGTTCTACGATCATTACACTTTATAAATGGTGTAAAACCTATATACCAATAAGATGAAGTGTAACTAAAAAGGAAAATAAATTTTCAAAAAAAAAAAAAACACCACTCAGGGAAAATCCTGCCCAAGTTCGTGCTTCCAATAGCACAAACCTGAACCAATGGAAGATGAAGTTGATTACTCGAAAGAACCAGCATCGTGACTTATTATAAGTGGTGTTAAGACATTGCAATGATCGAGAGAGAGCATGCAGTTATGACATCGCTTGAGGCGGCACTACAACACCAAGGTTTTGGTTTGATTTTTTTTTTTTCCAATATGCTTAAAGGATTGTAGTGGAAGAGGGGTTAATACGTACCCTAGAGGCTTTCTCTACACACATGTGCCATGATTTTTCTCTCTATAAGAAATCAGATGGCACTAAAATGATTTAAAAAGATAAGGAGAGGCGAGATACTATTGTGGGGTAGACGTCAGTCTCTGACACGTCATGATCCTCAGCATGTAGCATTTGATTCACAAAGGTTGGGGCACCAACAAAATTCCTCCCATTTTTATGCAAAACTCCAAAGGGGAACACTAAGGATAGAGCATCTGAGAAAGAGGAGGTTGAGAACAAAACCAATGGGGAAGGTCAGAGAGGCAAAGAAAATAGATAAGGAACCAGAGATATGAACAACTAACCATAAGTCAATCCAAAAGGAGGGCTTATACATTGCTTATTTTGGAGACAGTATCGATGTAGTTGTGTCGTGCCAACCATAAAGACATTCATGGCTAATGACATGGGTGATAGTGTTGCACATGGTCTTTGACACAAACAGTAGCACTACAATGCTTATTAGTGTTTTTCTGATTCCACTATTGATTCAACACAAAAGTTTGGGATGCATAATGACTATGTACCTTTTCCATGGCTCCCTAGAACTAAGGGAAGCCAATAACCTATATTGTGAGGCCATATGGACAAGATTGGTTGCCTATATTTTTGTTCTAACATTATGGTGTTGTCATGAGTGTCGTGGTACTAGGGGCAACCTAATAATTCTCATTGACTAGAGAGCTCAATATCATGAAACTACAAAGGCAACGCTTTGTCACTTCAAAAAACAAAAAAATACACTTGAAATAGAGAGCGCAACATAAAGGGGCGTAATGACCTTGTGTAAATACTCTAAAATTAGGGAGCTTGGCTCTTAGGCGCCATATATATAACATTATGACATTATGAAAGTAGTTCTGGGGCACTGGGAAGGCAGTGCTAAGGCACTAATTCCTTCAATTGGGTTAGTTTCCATAAGCATAATGTCTCTGATAGAGATGAGACTGAAACTACCTGCCATAAGGTTTTGACGATGAGCTCACCCTCAAGATTTTTAACAATGATTAAAATATGTCTCTAAAATGTCTATTACATCAAAAATGATGTAAACACAATTATTCTTTTATTTGAATTGGTGTAATAGAAATTAAGTCTAGATCATCACCCTCAATTGAATCATCTTGAATGCCATTTGCCTTTTATTACTCTCTCTATGATAAACGCTAGCCCTTATGACATAAAATCTCATTATTTCTCTTGCCATCTATATATGCATCAAAATTAAGCTGAGCAAACTCTGCTAACTTCTGATTATCTCAGCTTTCATTATTTTAAGTAGCTTCTGCTCCCTTTTTTTTACTTGTTGTCTTTTTTTTTTCCTCATAAACTACTAACTTTCTTAATGCATAATTGTAATCAAATACCCCTTAGGATCCATTTGGGGTAGTTGCAACTTTTTGAAGAAACAGTTGTGAAGCTTTTGTTCAAAAAGGTTACGGTGGCTGTTATAAAGAATCTTTTTAAAAAAATTCAGATCGTAACTTCCTAGGTAGTCAAGTGTGTTGGAAAAATACAATTTTTAGCTGTAGGGTTTCAAGAATGCAGGTGAAACACGATTTTGCCAAACAGAAGAAACTGAGGTGCGACACTGCACCACCGTCCTAAACGTACCCTTATTGCTCGTGTTAGTCATAACCATTCATATTATGTTATTCAATTTTTATTTATGTTTCATTTTGTTTTTAATCTATGTGTCCTACTATTTCTTTTCAAGCTTTTCTACTTTCTAAATATTAATTTTTATTTTCCTTTAGCTTTTATAGTTGAAGATGAAACTATCACTTAGGTTTTGAAACCCTCTTCTCTATTGATAAAGAAGCTAAGTTAGCGCCTTCAACCATTATCAATGTAATAAAGTGTTAGTACAAACCTTAATCAAAGGCTAATAAACAAGTATAATGATTTTTAACCATGTGATTATCTCATGTACTTCCTTTGAATCTTAAATAATTTAACCAAAATAAGAAGAGGAAGTTTTCAAATCAAGTGGTGAGTGTGGTACAAAAACTGACTTTGTAATCACCTAACTTATGTTTTTAAAATCCTTAAGGATAGAAATATCATACTTTCTTTTAGTTCTTTTTTTTATCAAGAAAGCACGAAACTTATAGTTACCTAAAAGTATAGAGGTATCAGGTAGCATGTAATCACCTTCCACTCTATGAATTTAAGTACTTTTTTTCTCAAGTGCATATTGTGACTTCCTTTGTTTATTCTTTTCTTCTTAGTCATAGTCAACAATGTAATAGTAGAGGTGGTGCCAGCTTAAAAATGGATGGGGTTGTGAATAATTCAAATATAGAATTCTCAGTTATTAGTTGATTTTATATTTCTATCTTGAGTTGGATCTAATTTGAATATAGTTGGGGGATGATCTAGTCATGTTGGAGGAACAAACTCTTCATGCTATTATTTTTATAAAAGGATATTCTTCCACAGATGCCAAATTGGATTCCAAAGTTAACCTTTTTATAGCTATGACCTTATGGTACATTACCATGAATACATGTCCATCTAGAATCATTTTTTAGAATTTCAGAGACCAATAAATTTATGGATGCTACCATCAGCAAGGTGAAACCAGTTAATAGCCAAGTTGAGGCTAGTCCTAATTGGAAAAATAAATTTATTTCTTGTCATTTTATTTTCATTAGAAAAAAAAATGTTAATTTCAATAAAATGTATTTTTAATTTTAGTTTTGTTTTCTCTAGTGTATCAATTAATGCTATAAAAATAAAAACTTGGACATTATTCTACCAAGCAAATCAAACTATTAGAGAATGTAACTTATATAGATTTTAGGAAAAGTGTGATTTTTAAGAAGCTTATATGTTTTTTTTTTTGTTTAGTTTGATCATTTGGTCAGACTTGGTTTAGAGGTTTGAAACATCACCTGTTTGAATTAAAAATAACTTGATGTTTAAAATAATCTAACTAAATTTGAGTTCGATAAATGTTTTTAAATTCGTAATAGTTGGTTTAGATGTAGTTTTAAGAATCATGAAATCTAATTCGTAAACTATTAAATATGATAGTAGGTTTTGCAATTCTAATGGTTCAACATATATGATTGAGTGATATTCAAATTGGACTTATTTTGTAATAATTCAATACTCAATTTTATTGATTTTGATTTATTTAAACTTGATTTATTTGAATGATTAATAGCATATTAACAATATTAACTAGGAAGTGTGAATTTAAAGGTTTATTAAAAACTTACTATTAATTCAAGTTTTAAAAAGAAGTTTGAAATCTGGAGTATGGATAAATTTGTTCAAAAATGAAATGAACATGTCATCCAACAAAAAAAAATGTAATTAAAGACTCAAAGCATACAAGGCAAAGAATATTGCAATTTATAGAAACTAGTTGTCAATTTAAAAAATGTTTATGTGAAATTAAACTATGTAAATTTATAAATTTTACTTATATAATAAAAATATTATATTAAGACAAATATATCATTTTAGAAGATAGTGATGTTTTTTACAATGAATTCAATAATGAAATTAGGTTTTAAATTTTTCGGTCAATATTATCATAGAATTTTCCTTGCATAATTTGCAAAAACATTCGATTTATTTTAGGTTGAGATATATTATCTCTAAATAGATGTTCTTTTATAATAAATAACATCTCATAAGAAATAATCTTCTAAAAAAAACTCTTAATTAGATGTGAATTATTTGTTTTCATAAATTTGAATGTTTAGTTCGAAGGATGTTATTTTGAAAATCCAGTTGGTATAGCTCAAAAAAAGAAAATCTACATAACTCCAATAGAGAAAAAATAGGAAATGTTATGTATTATAATGCTATAAAGCACTAAAATTATCATATTATTTTACTTTATAGATTAAAATCTGTGATTTTTTTTTTGGGTTGTTCATTTTACTCAAGACTCGTATTTATAAATAATAAGATTGTGAAAGGGAAAAAAAAGAAATTATGTGATGCGGAAAAGAGAACTTATTATCTTAAGTTATTGAACCAAGATGAGAACTAATCTTGAGGTAGTAACTCAAACCTTGTTTTAAAAATGTCCAAGAGAATTAGAAATTTTAATCCTGTTTAAGAGTCATAAATTTTAATCCTACCTAAATATTTTAGACCCATAATCATACTTTAAAGCCAATTTAAACTATCATGCTTTAAAGCCTAACAATTAAACCTATTTAATCATTTTAAATACAAGATGATCAATATTACAAAATGTGAGGTTAAGAAGGTGTTGGCCTCACTTTTGTTGAGGTATAGTCTTTCTTTCTTAGGAGCCTAAGATCTAGCCATAGGACTTTCCTGTTGACTATCTGAGAGGACTATTAATGGAACCCTTATCCCATTAGAATTTCTAAACATATATTTACTCTTCTTGGAGTTCCACACGTTGGTGTTGACCTCTAGCACTTAGAAGTTTGAAACCAACATGGGGGAAACTCAAGGAAAGCGACCATAGGATTGTCAGGTTTTAGGGTTAGCCCTAGGTGGCTTGGTCTTAGTCTTAGCAAGGCGCACACACGCAATCCTAAACCCTAAAAATCATTCACCCTTGATCATTTTCCCCACTCTTTTAGAAACTTATGTGAGTAGTCCCCCAAACTCTTAGCCTTTGGCTAGGATGGCTAGGACCAACAGATTGAGGATCCAAAATGGCCCTCCCCTTGGTCTCACGGCTCAAAGAAGGTAACATCATTATTGGCATATCCAATAGCCTTCAATTCCACCTAAGCACCCATCTTTGGTCTTCTACCCCCAAATTTTTCCAAAATTACCAAAATGCTCTCCATGTCCCAAAATTTCTCAAAACCTCCAAATTTACTCCAAACATCGCCAAAATCAATCTTAGCCACCCAATGATTCCAATTGCACCTAAATTCCCCAAAACTGGTCAAAATTCCCAAATTGCCCCTAAATGCCCAAAGTCCTCATATCATCTCCAATTTCCACCAAATTGATTTCAAATTTCCCCAATTTCAAATCTAAATAAAAAATCATCATCTATAAGCTCAATTGAAATCAAATTATAGCCCAATTGAACCTAAATTCAAGGCCAAATGCAAAGTCCAAGTCAATTACCCCAAAATTGACCCAACTCGAAATCTCACCAAATCAAGCCATGTGACCAATTCAATTTCCCCAAATTCACTTCCTAAGCTCTTCATGACATTCGTCTAGACCAGTTAAACGCTTCAATTAATTTCCATACCAAGCCCAAGTCAAGCCCAAATCCACTTGTTAGGCCAAACCCTAATTTCAAGCCTAAAATCCAAATTAACTTAAACCTTTTGCATTAACTAAGCTTAACCATTTCTGTCATTCCTAAGCCCCCCAGGATGCTAATTACATCACATAAGGACCTAATCTTGAGTCATGGACCAAGGGTCCCCAAAATCATTGAGCCATCTACCTTAATTTGGCTAAGCTTTCTACCCCATGCCATCAGCCATCAAAACTCCAAATTAATAAAACCAAAAATTTACTCGCCATTAAACTTTCCAAGACCCTCCCTGACCATTCTGGCCACCTCCCCTGGCCGCCGGAAAACCCAAAACTGAAGGGAGCCGCCTTGGTTTAAACCCTAATTTCCACCCATATAATGTGGCTCATGCCAATTGGATTTTGGCATCCTTCAGACCTCCACCTAAGCATCCTCTTCCACCCCCTGGTTTGGCCAATTGAGCACTGAGCGCTCTTTCCATGGCTATAAATTGAACCCCTCTCACGGGCATTGATGGAATGCTATCAATTCATTGGGAAGACCCTGCCAAATTGCTCTCAAAGCTTCCTCCAGCCTTCCTAAGCTCAATCCCACCATTTTCAGCCACTCAAATCCACTGTCAAAGCTCAATTTAATTAGCCAAAAACCAGGACCTTTTAAGGCCATCCCACCAAAATCCACCAAACTTCAAATTAATTAGTCCAAAAACTTCCCTAAAGCAAAAGAGGAAGTTTCCCCCAAATACCCTCCTATATGTTGAGACTTTCATACATATTTTACACTGATTTTGATGATATTGCACTTTAAAGAAACAAATTTTTGATGTTTTATTGCAGTTATGTTGAATTATGATCATTGGAACAAAAATATGCAAAAAAGAGCGAATTTGGAATAAAAAGGACCAAAATATGAAGATGTGAACTTGGGCACCGACGACGAGCTCTACGGCGTCGACGGCGGGTTTTCCCCAAGAGATTAGAAATCAAGTATTCTAGAAGGCCGCCGAAGGTGCCATCGAGGCCGCCGACGACGCCATCGAGGCCGCCGACGACGCCATCGAGGCCGCCGAAGGTGAGCATGTTGGTTCTCTCAATAGATGCATTGAATGTGGACGATTTTTGAAGGGACGCTTAGGCAACTCTTGAAAATGCTTAGGCAACTCTTGGGAAAACTCATCCACAATTTTAAAAGAAGATTTTGGCTGAAAATAGAGAGGTCCTGGAGGTTAGAGAGGTTCCGTTAGTGTATAGAGAATTTACTAGAGTGTCTAAATTATGAGAATTCTTTGGGAGATTGTGAGAGTGGAGGGAAAGTGAGAGATTTCTTCCTCCTTGCTGCTTCAAAGAGGAATTCTGTGTGCTGTAAAGAAAGGTAGTGATTCAGAGAAACTTCGAGGAGTTTGCTTGGGGAGAAATTAAAGATAAGTTTATTTACTTGTTGGAGTTTGTATGACTTTGCTTTTATATATGAATTCTGAGTTTTATTGTGTTTTCCTCAGAGATCCGAGTAGTTTTCGCTGTCTTTCTCCTTGTCTTGAGATTTGTGAAAGAATGATTTGAATTGGTTGAGCCATGAGAATGTTAAAAAAGTTATGATGATCTATTGGAACAAAAAGATGCAAAAAAGAGCGAATTTGGATTAAAAGGAACCAAAATATGAAGATGTGAACTTGGGCACCGACGACGAGCTCTATGGCGTCGATGGCGGGTTTTCCCCGAGAGATTAGAAATCAAGTCTAGAATTACATATTCTAGAAGGCCGCCAAAGGTGCCATCGAGGCCGCCGACAGCGCCATCGAGGCCATCGATGACGCCATCGAGGCCGCCGAAGGTGAGCATGTCGGTTCTCTCAATAGATGCATTGAATGTGGACGATTTTTGAAGGGACGCTTAGGCAACTCTTGAAAACTCTTCTACAACTTTAAGAGAAACATTTGGAGGCCGAAAAAAGGGGGTTTCTGCTGAGTCTTTGTTGTTTGTGGTGCCCATTAGAGTGTAGAGAGTGTAATTTAGGTTTAGTATTGTGAGGAATTCTTCGAGAGATTGTAAGAGTGGAAGGAAAGTGAGAGATTTCTTCCTCCTTACCGCTTCGAAGGAGAATT
>NW_018164910.1:159523-159830 GCF_001263595.1 Phalaenopsis equestris
CCTTTGAGTTATTAAAAGAAAAGCTAATCACATCCTCTATAATAGTTTCACCTAACTGGGAGAAACCATTCGAACTGATGTGCGATGCTAATGATTATGCTATTGGAGCTATTCTTGGATAAAGGTATGATAAGATTTTAAAAGTTATATACTACGCTAGTAAAACCCTTAACGACGCTCAAATTAACTACACTGTTACTGGAAAAGAGTTACTGGTTATTGTGTATGCTTTTGATAAATTTAGATCTTATTTAATTGAGACTAAATGTGTTGTGCACACTGATCACTCTACTATTAAATATCTGAT
>NW_018164910.1:159840-160957 GCF_001263595.1 Phalaenopsis equestris
CAAGGTTAATTAGATGGATACTTTTGATGCAAGAATTTGATTTTATGGTTATTGATAGAAAGGGAACTGATAATCAAATTGTTGATCATTTGTCGAGATTAGAATATCATGAATTATCTGACACCGACAATGAAATTACGGACAATTTCCCTGATGAACAACTCTATAGTATTATTGAGTGAAAAATACCATGGTATGCTGATATTATTAAGTATATTGTAATTGATATTTTGTCACTTATGCTGACATTGCAATAGCAAAGAAAATTCATTCATGATGTGAAAGTATATTTTTGGGATGAGCCTTATTTATATAAATAATGTAAGGATTTTATTATGAGAAGATGTGTACCTTATGAAGAAACTGAACTAATTATTCAGAAATGTCATGATTCTGAATTTGAAGGACATTTTGGCACTGATAAAATTGCTTATAAAATTTTACAAGTTGGATTCTATTGGCTTACTCTCTTTAGAGATGTTTACATATACATAAAAACTTATGATCGATGCCAACGAGTAGGCAATATATTTAGAAGAAATGAAATGCCTCTGAATTTCATGTTAGAAGTTGAGATCTTTGATGCTTGGGGATTGGATTTCATGGGATCATTTATTCCTTCATCTAGGAACTTATACATATTAATTGTGGTAAACTATGTTTCAAAGTGGATTGAAACACAAGCCTTACCTTGTTGTGATGCTAAAAGTGTTTCAAGATTTTAAATGAAAAACATTTTCACTAGATACGGAATGTCGAGAGTGATTATCACTGACGGAGGATCCCATTTTAGGAATAAATACATTCAGAGATTGCTAGAAAAGTTTAATGTTATTCATAGAATCTCTACTTCCTATCACCCTCATACCAGTAGGTTAGCTGAAGTTTCTAATAGAGGTATTAACAAATACTGGAGAAGACTGTAAACCCTAGTAGAGTAGATTGGTCTACTAGACTTGATACTGCATTATGGGCTTACAGGACTGCTTATAAAACTCCTATTGAAATGACTCCTTACAGGCTGATTTTTGGAAAGACTTGTCACTTATCAGTAGAATTGGAGCATAAAGCATATTGGGCGATTAAAGAATTCAATTATAATTTGAAAGATGCTGGT
>NW_018164910.1:160973-163957 GCF_001263595.1 Phalaenopsis equestris
AATGAATTGGAAGAATTAAGAAATGAATCTTATGATAACGACAGAATTTATAGGAGAAACTAAAGTTATGGCATGATCAGAAGATTAACCAGAAGAACTTTGAACCAGGACAAGAAGTTTTGCTTTACAATACAAGGCTGAAGTTATTCCCTGAGAAATTGAAGTCTCGTTGGTTAGGACCCTTTACTGTGACTCGAGTTTATACTTACAGAGCTGTTTAAATTAATTATCAAAATACTGGGAATAGATTTAAAGTAAATGGACACAGATTAAAGCCATATTTTGAGGGTAAAAGATCAAATTTTAAAGAGGTTTTAATGGTCAGTCAACCTGAATAATATCTGAGTAGGTAAGGTTGACGATGTTAAACCAAACTCTTTATGTGAGGCAACTCATAGTTATCTTTATTTTTATTATGATTATAGTGTTTTTCTTTAAAATTATCATTAGTTTGTGGCAGTATTGAACTCTACGACTCATTGTGGTCATTGGAGCAAAAATATGCAAAAAGGAGCGAATTTGGAGCAAAAAGGACCAAAATATGAAGATTTGATCTTCGCCGCCGACAGCGAGTTTTTCCCGAGAGTCCAGATAATTAATTCACAAGGCTTGCCAACGGCGCCATCGACGTCACTGATGGCGAGAACGGCGAGATGACGGTTTTCAGAGTTTGAAATGTCGGTTTTTGGCAATTTTAGGCAAGATTTACTCCCTATAAACTTCCAAACTCAGTTCTTAAATTCATATTACCCAAAAACGAATTGAAACTCCACCAAATTTATCCCTATGGCTTCCAATTCCATTGAAAACCCTAGATTTCGAGTGTTCAACCAGAGAAAGTTTGTTAGTTCCGAGGCGCAACGAATCTTCAACAAAGTGCTGATAAAGAGGACATTAATCAAAGAAAGAGGATTGGTGAATCGAGGATCGGATTGAACAATCCTTCGACAGAAATTGAAGAGATGATTGTGCGACGACGATGGGAAGTGTTATGCTACACTACTACCGTCGTAGTCGTTCCTGTGGTGAAGGAATTTTATGCTAATTTGCATGGAATCAACCAGGGAGTCGTCTATGTGCGAGGTGGATAGATAACTTTTACTCCTGCATGGATTAATGAGTCATATATGATCGAGAATGTTCCTGTCTGCCATTATTCCAACTTCATCTCGACAAGAAATCTGATGAATGAGATCTACCAATATTTGACGGACGAGACTGAACACTGGGAAATGAGAGAAAATAGGTATGTTAGTTTCTCTGTTACACTTCCAAACCTCTTTTCTAAACACTGGCACTTCTTCATTTCTGTAAAACTATTACCGACGATGAGGATCGGTAAATTTACTAAAGAAATTGCTATTCTGAATTAATGTATTCAAATGCGACCGTCGATTGATATTGGATCGATAATTGTGTTTGTTTTGGGCTTGATCGTTCACGGATCAACTTATGAGCTTGGACATCCTTCAACAATTTTCTTACTCTGCATTCAGTCTCAAGTATCTTATGAGAATTGGGAAAAGGTACTTCTACCTTGGAAGCCTTTGGACCCAACCGAGAAGTTCACAACTAATGAAGTTGAGAATGATATGACTATTATTGTGGATCAATTGTCTCAGAATTCACTTCCTATTCAGTCTCTAGTTCCGGACAAGACACTAGTGATCCTACGCAGAATCAAGAAACTGGAGAAAGAGGTACAAAATGTTATGAATGCAATTAACATTATCTTTGATTTTTTTTATCATCTAGACTGGAGGATGAAGAGCATTTTGATCACTCTGGACATATCGAAGGAAGTTTGATATGATTGATGAGAAAGATGGGATTGATAGAAGAGGACTCTACTGAAGAATTCTCATACCGACCCTTCTATAACCTCTTCGTTCATGTTCAATCGATGGGCGATATTAGAGGAGAAATAAGCACTAAATAGGAAGAGTAGTAGACTTACTTTACTACTTATATGTCTATGTGTGAATTGATTTGAACTTATGTGTTTGTTTCACTTTCAAATTTTGCTTTTAGATCTCAATATAGTTGAGATTGAGCAAAGAATGTGTGTTTTTAGCGTTTAGAGTGTTGTGGTTTGGATTACGACGTTGAATTAATGTATTAAGGTTGAGAAAATACCAAACTTATGTGTGTCGTGTAACATGTATTGTAAACCTTGGATTTTATATAAAATTATAATGTTTTGTGTTGTGAATATTTATTTGTGTTATTACATCATTTAATTATTTAAAATTTATGTTTAGAATGTTTGAACGGATGTCGACGAGGCTTGAAATTGATCAAAATTGCAAAAATCTAGAAATTGAACCAATTTGAAAATCTTGCCGACGGCGCCATTGACACTGCCGACGGCGGATTTTTCCCGAGACTTATGCTATTTAATTCAATAGAGCTCGCTGACGGCGCTGACGAGACCCAGCCGACGGTGATATCCCAAAAAAATACTTTTAACCGTGATTTTGATCGATCAACCGCCACTATTCATCATCCCCTCCCTCTTAAAAAATGAATATTTTTATCTAAGGCTTGAAAATCTTGGATTTGGGGCGATTTCAAAGCTTTTAGACACCAAATTTTATCCCATGAAAGATGGAGATTTGGTAGTAGGAGTAAAGAACCTTCTACTAGTAGAGATATCCCCTCTACTAGTTATGACCTTCCTTACTCTAGTTCCCCTACCCTTAATGATTTAATGAATGAGTTAACCTTGCAGCGGAAGAGTTTAGAAAAAACAAATGAAAGAATTGGGGGATTGGAACGTAGACATGATTATGATAGTGAGTACCTACAGAGGCATTCTGACTTCGAGATAGCTTACTACGAAGCTCAGGCCCGACACTACAGAGGTGAGGCTAATGTTACTTTTCCTGAATGCCCCTGTTATACTCAGTATCAGCTCAATCCACCTGCTGACCAAGGAGACGAGGATATAGTATGGGATTTTGATATATGATAGTGATTGATGT
>NW_018164910.1:165796-167341 GCF_001263595.1 Phalaenopsis equestris
CACAATACAATTTAAACTGATTCAATTTATCTATTCACTTAAATTTCTTGACATGGAGAATGATGCTTTCTTATATATTGAACTTCACATTATAAACTTTATTAGTAGAATTAGTTAATTAAGAGTTTATTAAAATTAAATTTTTATTTCAATTGCCTATTAGTGACAAATATGCAATTTGAACTATATTATTGTGATTAAGTATTGATTTTTTAAATCTTAGTTCATAGCCTCTAATATTACTCCCTGTGGGATCTATATCCATGACTCCATTAGAGCCCAGTATTACTTGAGGGATACGTATGCTTGCGTTGATAAGTGTGACTTTGCAATTATTGAATATTTTATACACATCTTTATCAAATCTATAGTCGCTGTCAAGTTTTTGGCGCCGTTACCGGGAATTTAAATCTTCATGCAGTAGTATCAAATTCTTGTATTTTTAAGCATATATAAAGTCGTTGTCAAAGCCCGAATCACCATTTGGTCAATATCATATTTGGACCCAATTTCAACTCAAAGTAACTCCTCAAGGAGCTTCGTTGACTCAAGGCAGTCATCTCCAACAAATCCAGTCGAGGCTACACTTCTTGGATGAAGATATAGATTAAAAACCATAAATTTGCACTCGGTTTCAACAATTGTGAAGAGAATGTTTATTTTATATGCTTTTAACCATATGAATGTGTTCTTCTAACCTAGATGAAGCTATAGGAACAAATCTCATGTGATTTGGTTAAGTATCAAGCGAGATCTTAGGTTCAGAAAATGAGTGGTTCTCAGTTTATGATTGATGGGGACAGTGAACGGATGTCATCTGTTGCGCGTGTGTATTGATCCAACTGTGCAATAGTGTCGGCATTATTTTTGGCGGAGGAGTTGTCCGTTAGAAGCTGTCCGTTGCCGAAATCGAAATCCTGTCATCCGCTTCAGAAAGACGTTTAATTTACTTATATATAGTTTAGAAAAATATGAAATCAAACTTACCCATATTTTTCATAGTTTAAATGGAGGAGAACTATACCTCAAATCTTGTATTTATCCCAAAGGATAAACACAAAACTTGAGGATGAGACTCGATGAAATAAACTCTGGGAAACCATTTTTATTTGCCGACAAGTTCCCTTATTTAATACAAAGAATTAAATAGGGTTTATATTAAGCTGGATTCGAACAAGCATCCTATAAGGGCAAGCCTTAATAGTTATTTATATCTTAAATGACCGAATTCACCTGAGAAAACTCTCGATAAAAATCAGAAAATATTATCTTCAAAGAGGTCAAAAGGATAGGACTTTTCAACGAAATCAGACAAAGAGGTGTGAAAGGGTAATAATTCAAATTTGCAGCATTTTGTTGTAGAGTCCGAAGGAGGAAGAACCAGGGGATGACACAAATCTGGGGGAGAACCTCGTGACTTCCCAAGTTATCCTATGGTTTGGCTTCAATTTTGAGGAGAAATATTTAAATGTTTCACCCTGCCAATTTTATTAATTTAGGGCTTACATTTGTGTGAAATGATCACACAAATAGCCTGGAAGACGT
>NW_018164910.1:168263-178472 GCF_001263595.1 Phalaenopsis equestris
GATAAGTTCAATTTGTCCTTCAAAACATCCAAAAAATTCCCAAGTGCTCGGGATATGACCCTGAACTATTTTGAAGATCTCTTGAATTATTTTGAGTTCATTTCTGAGCTTATCATATGTTTAGAGAGTGGCTAAACCTCTTCTCATTGAAGCTTAACAATTTAATTATCCCAAGGATAGGGTACTCGATTAATCAATTGATGTTTCATTTAAGAGTTAAGTGAGTGAGTTCCCCTAAGGCAAGTCTAAGTCATTTAAGATTGTGGTGCCCACAAGTAAAGTTGGACTTGGAGTGTTTAAAGATATTGATTATCAACCCAATTATCTTCTAAATCAAAAATTGAGATTAGATATCGAGCCTAGGTCACTACCAAGCCCTTAGCAATCATAATGGGGAATTTGTTGAATGTTAAGATTTTAATTCAAGTGACATGTATTTTCATTTAAAGATCACATTATCATAAATTTTGGGCTTAAGGAAAGTAAATTATCATCCTTTTAGGTTAAGCCTATCACTTAAGAAACTTTTGATATTAGTTGACTTCCAAGTCATGAATATTAGGAGAACTATGTTTTTAGTTGATGTTGTACAATGGTGTTGAATGGTTTTCTACCTTTTAGCCCCATTGTATTTCAATCATCCAAACATGTTTATTAAGGCACTAAAGTCCTAAAATTACCACTTTACCCTTGGGGCACTTCACCCCATAACTCTTTAAACACAACTAAAATGACTTTGAGGGTTTAAAGTGTTATATCCATGAGGTAATTGAAATGTTTGAGGAGGATATGTGGACCTCTCAAAATTTGATTTAATTTAGATAATTATTTAAAATTAAAAAATATGATTTTCAAAAGTTAATTTATTTAGTTATCCATGGAAAAATTATTAGAGAATTCCTAAGGTTAGATAAATACTTAGGGAAAATTTCATGATTTTTTTAATCAAATTTCTATTTTTATTATTTAATTTTAGATTAATTTTCATGATTTATTTAAATAGAAAATAATGTTTTAATTACAAAAATTATTTTTATACTTTTATTAGACTCCTCTGAGTTCAGAAAACTCAGAGAATCAAATTTTATATTTTTTTTAATTTTAATTTATTTAATATAATTATTTTAGTGAATTAATATGAAAAATTCATTTTTAAGTCTTTAAAAAATATTTTTAACTTAGAAAAATTAGGAAAAATTAGAAAAAATAGAAAATAGTGTTTTAATTACAAAATTTCTAAGTGATCAGGGGACATTTCCACACATTTTGAACCATTTTTTGTATTTTTGAAATTTTTTATTATTTTAATTATTTTAATTCAAAGTATATTTTAAAAATAAAATATTTTCACAAAAATGGGTTTTATTTTTGTAAAATGGCGTTGATCACAAGGAGCTCAGAAAAATAATTTTCATAATTTTTTAGAGCATATTTGATTTAATATAATTACTTTTTACAAAAAGCAAGGTTTCCTTTAGAAATCCATTTTAGTGCTTAGACTAAGTCAAATAATTTTGATATTTTTACAGTGGGTAGACATGATTTTAATGAACAATGTGGATTTGATTTTGTTAATTTTTTATATGTATTTAATTTACACAAATTAATACAAGGTATTTACATTTATCTAAGTATAAACATTCTCAAAATGATTCAAAACATCACAATATTTTTCCTAGATTTCTCTGACCGAAGGAAACATACTAAAATTGTTCTCATAATTTTTCAAGTGATATTTTGATTTATATAATTAAAATAAGCCAAAATGGTCACCTTAGCTTTAAATTAGGGTTAGAAGCATAAAGATGCCCTTTGACCTTAGAAAAGTCAGAAGACATGTCCTTTGTCATGAGGAATAAACCCTCAAAATTTCAAGTCGTGGTGAAATGTTTTAAGTCATGGAGAATTAAAATACCACAGAGGGTATTTAATTAATTAAAAATCAGGGAGTGAGAAAATAATTTTTATTTTTATTCCACATTATTCTCCTCTGTTCAATGAGCAAGAGAGTAATTTTCATTTATTTTTATGATTTTTTTAGAGAAAGATAAAGATTTTTGAAGTTTAGTCATTTAAAATAATTCAAAAATACCTATTTTTCTACTTATCCACGTGGTGCCAACTCATCCTCGTCTGCTCCAAAGGCTCCTTGCTTCGCTCTACCATTTGACGCCGCCAGCAACGTAGCCTCCACGCGGACCGTGCTTTATGCACCGTGGATCTGTTTCAATTCCCATCTTTGGGTCCAAATGACTAAAAAGTTGGGTTTGGTTAGGCTAGCTATGATTTTAAGCCCAATTGATTGATCAACATTGTGTAGATGATTGTTATGAAGATTTTTCGTGAAGGATTGAAGTGATTTTGAGTTCAATTGAAAGCTCAATTTGAAGGATTTTGTGATCTTGGTCAATTTGGGCATGTTGGACTAGACTTGGGTCTAGATTGGGCTAAGTTTGGGTGAGGTTCAAATTTATTGTTTAAAATGGTCTATATGAATGTCATAAAGACTTTTCAACATAAATTGGGTGCCAATTTTGGGGTTAAGGCATTCAATTTGGTGGAATTTGGGGACAGCCAATTTGGGGTAAATTTGGGGATTTTTAAACTTGGGTTGAAATTAAGTGAAATTGAGGCTTCAACAAAGCCAATTGAAGGTCAATTTTTGTGTGTAGGAGTGTTATGAAGAGTTTATTATTCAAATTGAGGCAAATTGAGTAAGCTATTAGTAAGTTATGGGGTTCAATTTGGTGGGATTAAATCATATGGCTAAAATTAGGGGTTTGACTTAGGTCAAGATTAAGCTCAAAATATGGGCCAATTAGGCTTGGATTTGATTTGGATTGGTCATTTGAAGGGTGAATTTGAGTTTAGGATTGAAATTGAGGGAAATCGGGACCAAATTGATGGACATTTAAGTTGAATTTGGGGAAATTTGGTCTTTAAAGGCAATTTGGGGGTTTTGGTCAATATGGTCGAATTGGCCAACTTGGCTTCAATTGGAGGGTCCAAATTGGTTTCAGAGTCATTTGGAATAATTTTGGAGGTTTTGGAAAAGTTTAAATTTGGCAAATTTTTGGGTATTTTGGTAAATTTGGAATTTTTTGTGGTTTTGGGTAATTTGGGTATTTTGAAATGTTTTGAAATGATTTTTGATAAATTTGGGAATTTTGGGTAAATTTGAGGATTTTGACCAAATTTAGGGTTCCAATGGCATTTAGGTAATTTGGGTAGGTTTGGAGGTAAAAGGTCAAGTTGGACATTTTGGTAGAATTTGTGTGCCAACCACCTTGTATGAGCTATGGACCAATGGAATCCCCATTTGGGTCCTCTATGTACTGGTCTTAGCTAAACCATAGCCTAGGGCTAGTGGGTCTAGGGGACCATCTACATGAGTCTCCCAAAAGATCAAGGGGTCAAAGTCAACAATTTTGGATTTTAGGATCGTGAGTGATTGTGGGTGAGACTTGAGAGTAAGTATAGATGAGTGCAAGTGGGTGCAAGTGGGTGAACCAGCTCCAGACCAACACCCAAAGTCAACCGTAAGGTTAAACATTCCTATGGGGACTCTCCTTGAGATCCTCATACTAACCCCACCTACTAACTGCTAGAGGTTACGACCAATATGTGAAACTTCAAGTTGAGCAAAGAGGATCAAGTTGAGCAAAGAGCAAAGAGGAGTTTAGAGTTTATAATTGTGAGGGTTCCTTTCTAGTCTTTTAAGAATAGTCAAAAGGAGAATCTTATTGCTAGACCTTAGGCAACTAAAGAGGGAAAACTAAACCTCAACCAAAAGTGAGGTCAACAAACGCACCCCCAAAAGGTGTGGTGTGCTAGGCAAAGTACACCGCGCATATTGACGTTGACCGACGAGATCAACAAAACCAACACAGCCTCATAAGTCAACAGACCTAAAATAGAGTGTAGAATTTGAGTGCTAGTTGTTTCCGCCGGGGAATATGACAGGTGAGTATTTGATCAAAATCAAAGAGTAGAAACTCTCGTTGGGGATTGGAGAGTGGGTTTCAAATTATCAAGTTTCAGGTGTTTATAGAGGATGGGAATCAGTATGTAGGTGCTAACCCCAAGATGGGAATTTAAATTTGGGTATCAATCCTAAAAAGAAGGATTGGAATTTAGGTACTAACCTCGAAAGGAGGGAATCAGAATTTAGGTACTGACCCGAGGTGAGAGTCAAAATTTAAGTGTTAATCTCAAAAGAGAGTCGGAAGTTAGGAACCGACCTCAAAGTGAGGGAATCAGAAGTTAGGGACTAATTTTGAAAAGAAAATTGAAATTTAAGGATCAAATCTCAAAAAGAGGATTAGAAGTTAGGGACCGACCTCGAAAGGAGGGAATCAGAAGTTAGGGACTGATTCCGAATCGAGAATTGAAATTTAAGTATCAATCTAAAAAAGAAAGTCGGAAGTTGGGGACCTACCTCGAAAGGAGGGAATCAGAAGTTAGGGACTGATTCAGAAATGAAGGGACTGAAGTTAGGGACTGATTCAGAAATGAGAATTGAAATTTAAGGATCAAATCTTAAAAAGAGTATCAGAAGTTAAAGACTAACCTCGAAGCGTGGGAATCATAATTTAGGGACTGATTCCAAAATGAGAATTGAAATTTAATGATCAAATCTCAAAAAAAGGATTAGAAGTTAGGGACCGACCTCAAAGCAAGGGAATCAGAAGTTAGGTCCTGATTCCAAAATGAGAATTGTAAAAGATCAAATCTCAAGAAGAGGATTGGAAGTTAGAGACCGACCTCAAAGCGAGGACTGATTCCGAAATGAGAATTGAAATTTAGGTATCAATCTCAAAAAGAGGATCAGAAGTTAGGGATCGACCTCAAAAGGAGGGAATCAAAAGTTAGGGACTGATTATGAAATGAGAATTGAAATTTAAGGATCAAATCTCAAAAACAGGATCAGAAGTTAGGGACCGACCTCAAAAAGAGGAAATCAGAAGTTAGGGACTGATTACAAAATGAGAATTGAAATTTACTAAGAGTTTATGGTGTTGAACCCATAGACATGTTTCATGTAAAAAGGTAAACATACGTGAAGAAGATATGAGAAATTTTGGGAGATTTAGTGCAGACAAGGACGGTCATGCTGCGCGAGCAAAGAGTAAGAGACCTTGAAATCGAGAGAAACAACTCAACAGATTTATTTTCTTTTTTTCTTGTTGTTTTCATCACATTTAATTTTCAAAATGTGTTTTCCAAAATTTAATTTTCGTTGGTTGATTGATTTCCAAAAGAGTGTTTTATTTGAAATTTATCATTAAATTTTCATTGTTTTGTTCTTTGTTCATTGTATTTTGGAACCAACGAATGGCTCCATGGCTTTTATCCATCACACAAAAGGGCAATTAAGCAAACAGACAAAATTTCTAGAAAAGTTTTCATTAATCTGTTCCAATAGGTGTTACTGATTGAGTACAGACCAGAGCCTCAAAAAGTACAATATGTTGGATGCACCAAAGTACTTTTGAAAATATCTCATGTTGGGTACATATCACAAGCTGACCATATCTGATACATATATCATTATATATGTTGTGTCAAATTGCAGTACAAAAAGGTGTCTCCTGAGTGTCTATCTCTGGTGTGGTGAGCTCCTGATCGAGCTGACCTAATAAACCATGCTCCGGGACAAGAGTTCTATTTTGCATGTGTTTAGAGGTGCAACCCTCTCATAGCTCGTACGGCAGTAGTTCTCTCAACTCTGGATCTGGTTGAAATCCATATGACATTTTGCTATCATCCATCCTTTGGAAAGTTACATGCACCCTACGACGTCGCACCCCTGAAATGCAATGTTTAGCTATGTTTGCTCCATTTCCTTTAAGAACCAGCACTGAACCCACTGGTATCGGAATTTCCACGAATCCTCTGAACTCACCGGGGCCAATGACGTCTATTTATTTTTCGAATAAAATATTACTTTTGCTCGTGAAAGAGACCGTGCAGAAAGGTCTCACAAAATTGTGATGGTCAATATGCGTGGGTATGCAGTCACCTTCATCATATATATTGATGATGTAGCTGTTCAGAATACAGTCGGCTGGAAGTATGCTTCATCGGACCATTCTCTGGATCATCCATTTTATCATGGGAGGTAGTGGGTCCACCTCGTCGTATCTCAAAATCCCCGGGGGATTTCCTTGTCTGTCTTAGGTGAAATTGTAACAGCATACACATTGTATAGTGATCTTGCCCTTTCTACGCATCCATTTCCATGGCTTAGAATAAGTTCTTTCCATCAGAAGGCCCGCCCGACCCCTGTCCCTTAGATAAAAAATGCAGTCGAGAACACTTCTTTCATCACTTTCGGAGAATACCCTGTTGTATAGCTCCAAGCCTTCTAGTATGTTGATGAATCTTCCTTGAACTTCTTCATAGAATTCAAATTCCCTTTTTGTTTACTTTACTCATCTTGTAGTATTCTACTGTGGAGACGATCGGAGGCTGTCGAGGATACTCCCTCATTTCAGTATCAGCGGGAATCCAAGCTGGTGTTGTCTCTATCTGCAGCGGAGCATATGACTCTGTGTCCAACGAAATATACAGCTCTGTATCCAATGGGATATACGGCTCTCCATCAGGTCATCAGCGGTCTGAAATCCATCGTTAGTGGACGTGTACTCCTCCAAAGTACTGTAGCTCTCTAGATGGAGTACGTTGCAATTCGGGCACTCCACAAATGCCCCTATGGCTGGTATGGACGTTGCAATTCGGGCACTCCACAAATGCCCCTATAGCTGGTATGCGTAGCTGATGTACATGTAGGTATCTCGGCGTTGCATGTTGGGCAACCCGTACAAGCCGTACAATGAAGAGATCTCTCTCATGCTTGGATCGTAGATATTCCCCTCAGGGATAGGGGTGAGAAAGTTTTTCGTCTCCTTCTAGCGTCTTCTTTCTTCACGTAAGAAAGCCTTATGCTTTCGGCAGTTGGCGTTTCTGTGCTGAGTTCTCCAAAGCGGTGCATCTGGTAGTCTTTCATCATTGGGAGAGACCAGGCCCCCAGTTGGTGTAGCTATCATAGACGGCAGGCGACTAGTCCCCTTCATCGGGTCTTGTTTTACTATCACATTTTTCCTTTTCACTGAGGAATTATCTCTAGTGCTTAACCTTAGTAGCAATGGTAGCCTTTCTTTTTCCTGACGGCTAACCACATCCATCAGAGGACCCTCATAGTTCATGTCGAAGTCTATGGTGCCACCTTGCGGCGCCCTTTCCTTGTTAAGTGCGAGGTTCCAACCATCTTTGAAGGCAAAGATCAGCCTCTGACCTGAAATTTCTTTCTCTGCAGACGACAGGAAAAAAACATCAGTGAACTGAAATTTAGCATGAACAAGAACAAAACAAAGTGTTTATTAAAGAAATTTTTAGTTTATGTTGGTGAGAAAATTGTTCATTTATGTATGTATTTTATTTAATTTTGTAAAATATCAAATTTAAAGGAAGAAAAGAGAAAAACTAAAGTATGAAATTTCAAAGAAAAATTTCATTATGTTGAGGTTAACTTTATTACAAAATTTGGACCCTGTCACAGACGTTTGGCCAAGTAAATAACCCCAAAATGTTCAAAATTTCAAAATTTCATGTCAAGTTGCGTAGTATGTCTTCAGGTATAGTCTATTGATTGGCACTATGGGTCTTTCACCCCAAAATTCTATTAGCTGGTAAGCTCCTCCTGTGTAGACCTTTTCCACGACAAATGGTCCCTCCCAAGTTGGCTCGAATTTTCCACCTATCTTGCAGCGTGCAAGAATATGCCTTTTGAGCACGAGTACGAGATCACCAATTTTGAATGTCCTCGAGCGGACCAATTTGTCATGAGATTTTACCATCTTCGCTTGATAAAGCTCCAAATATTGTTGTGCTTCTAGTCATTTTCTTTCGAGACTCTCTAGTTCCTTAAGTCTGAGTTTTGCAATTTCTTCTGTTGTCAGTTGATTGGCGACAGTGACTCTGAGAGACGGCATCTGAATTTCTAACAGTAGTACGGCCTCAGACCTATACACGAGCATATAGGGTGTACATTGAGTGGGGTCCTGAACGTCGTCTGGTAGGCCCACAAAGCTTCTAGTAATTTGTTATGCCAATCTCTTTTATTTTCATCCAGTGTCTTCTTCAAAATCTGTACCAGTGTCTTGTTGAAGGCCTCAGCCAGGCTATTTGCCCTGGTATAGTAAATTGTAGAGTATCTCCAGTCTATCCTGTGTCGTTTGAAAAATTTGTTGATTTTGGTGCTTTTAAACGTTGTCTCATTGTTGAAGATTATCCTGCGCAGAACCCCGAAACAGTAGACGATTTGGCTTTTGAAGAATTGAAGGACGTGCTGTGTTGTAACCTCTCGTAATGGCACTACCTCTGCCCATTTAGAAAAGTAATTTGTAGCGGCAAGTATGAATATATGTCCGTTGGAAGACGGAGGGTCTATCGGACCTATTATGTCCGTGCCCCCACCCTCCAATGGCTACGAGGCGACTGTTGGGTGTAGCACATTTGGAGGTTGGTGCAAGACCACCCCATGCCATTGCTGGCCAATAATATCCGAGTCTCTTAATCTTCATTTTCATCTTTGATCCTAACGGGTGAGCGCCACATAATCCGGCATATACTTCTTTGACAATATTTTGTGCTTCTATTCTACTTAGGCATCGTAGCCACATATGATCAAATGATCTTCTATAGAGGACAACACCTATAAGGACATCACCCACTAAGGCGTATGACATAACCCTTTTTGTGATGTGGTGTGCTGCTAACTGGACTCTGAGAGACGGCGTCTGAATTTCTAACAGTAGTACGACCTCGGACCTATACACGAGCATGTAGGGTGTACATTGAGTGGGGTCCTGAACTTCATCCAGTAGGCCCACAAAGCTTCTAATAATTTATTATGCGAATCTCTTTTATTTTCGTCCAGTGTCTGCTTTAAAATTTGTACGATCATTTTATTGAAAGCTTTGGCTAAGACATTTACCCTGAGATAGTAAATTGTAGAATATCTCCAATCTATCTCATGTTTTTTGACAAAGTTATTGATCTTCGTGCTCTTGAAGGTTGTCCCATTATCGGAAATTACTCTGTGTGGAACGTTGAAATGGTAGACTATAGAGTATATTGTTCTTTAAGAATTGCAGAACATGTTGTGTTGTAAGCACTCGTAACGACACTGGCTCTACCCACTTAGAGAAGAAATCTATAGCGGCAAGAATGATTTCATGTCCCTTGGAGGATGGAGGATCTATTGGACCTATTCTGTTCATGCCCCAACACTAGAATGACCACAAGGAAACAGTTGGGTGTAGCACATTCAGAGGTTGGTGTAAGACCACCCCATGCACTTGAAAAAGGTGACATCTTCTTGTTGTATCAATGCAATCAAATGTCATTACTAGCCAATATTATCTGAGTCTCTTGATCTTCATTTTAATCTTTGGCCCTGACCGGTGAGCAGCACACAATCCGATATGTATTTCTTTGACGATAATTTGTTGTTCTGCTCTGCTCAGACATAGCATCCACATTTGATCGAATGATCTCCTGTAGAGAACATCACCCACCAAAGCATATGACATAGCCCTTCTTGTGATGTAATATGCCTTTGACTTATCCTCTGACAACTTTCTAGTCTACAAATATTCTATTAATGGATTACGTCAGTCTTCATTGATGTCAGCCACTACAATCATCATTCCTTCTTCTTTTTTGATCTTATGTAGATTGTCAAGGTCAATTCAAGACAAAACTTGTCTTCCTTGTACAGTAATATCAATGAAATCCTCTAGTGGACACACTAGCTCCTTGGCAAGTTTTGCTAGAGCGTCGACATAGGCATTATCTCCTGGAGGAATCCTATATAGAGTCACATTAGGGATCTGTTTGAGCAGCTTTATTGTGTATTGATGGTATTCTGCTAGTCGTGGTTTTAAAAGCTTGTATTGTCTAGCGACTTGTTAAATAATAAGTTGAGAATTACCATAAATGGAGCGTCTGTTATATCTATCGAGATTGCCAACTCCAAACCTGTGATTAACGCTTCATATTCTGCTTCGTTATTTTTACACGGCTTTGTCAGGTGGTAGAAGAATCTCAACATACCTTTATCTGACATGATGAAAATCAAACAAATCACTGCTTTGCCCAGTAAAATCATTCATGGTTCTTTATCTTTTCTAGCTGATGAAGCCC
>NW_018164910.1:179216-180407 GCF_001263595.1 Phalaenopsis equestris
GAGCGTGGTGGAACATTTTGGAGCGAAAAGGATTTCATTTCCTGATGAATTTCAGCCCCAAATAAAGCCCAAGGTCGGTTCTCCAAGAGTTGCCTCCAAAAACTCTTCAAAAATTGTCCAAATACATCGAACCTTCTAGAAACAGGGACTGAACCGCCTTTAGCGCTGTCGACGTTGAGTAAAAATTTCAGTTGTTCTGTTGTTCTGCGCGGTCGACGTTGCCCTTGGCACGGTCGACACTGAGTACTTCTTCAAAAACGTCATTTTGACTCCAAATTCCACCCTTTTTGCTTTAAGTCTTAAAAATTAACAACCTGCAAGAAAACATCAAAATAACTTCCATTAAGGTGTAATATCACCAAAACTAAATATAAAATATGAGTCTAAAAATGCATATATTTTCGGTGTATCACTGACTTGTCCTCCAGCAGCTTTCCAGTATGCAAATATTTTATTAGTGGCTTACGCCAATCTTCATTGTTATCAGCAACCGCAATCATAATTTATTTTTCTTTTCCAAGTTTGTGTAGAATGTTGAGGTTAACTTGAGACAAAACTTGTCTTCCTTATATTGTGATATCAACGGAATCCTTTGAGGGATAGGCCAGCTCCTTAGCAAGTTTTGTGACCAAAGAAAAATATGTTGAGATTTTCATACCTATTTTACACTGATTTTGATGATATTGCACTTTAAAGAAGGATATTTTTGATATTTTGTTGAAGTGAAGGGTGTTTTTTATATTTTGTTGAAGGTATGATGAATTATGGCCATTGGAGCAAAAAGAAATAAAAAACGGAGCAATTTGGAGCAAAAACATGCAAGAAACAAAATTTTGTCCTATCACCTTTCGATAAGTCTTTCGATGCTTAATCTCTTTTACACTTCTTGCATATTTTTGAATGAGATTACACTGTAAAGGAAGGTTGTTTTCATGCTTATTTTGTAGGGCTATCTGTTAGGAACACAACGCAACTGAAATAGGGCGAAACGGAGCTAAAACGGAGCCAAACAGAGCGAAACGGTGGAGCTGCGCAGTCTGCCCCCCCTGACAGTGGCAAAACGGCGCCGACGGTGAGATTTACACGAGAAGATCGAAAAAGACAGAAAAGCTCGCCGACAACGCCCTCGAGCCCGCCGACAGCGCCCTGGACGACTATAGACTGACTTTTGGCCGGTATGGGGTGGAATTC
>NW_018164910.1:185881-186578 GCF_001263595.1 Phalaenopsis equestris
CCTTTCTTGGACTTTGTTTTCATTTGATAGGAGTCGCGAACCTATTAGATGAGTAACTTGTGGATGATCTTACACTATTCTTATAACTGCTAGAGGTGCTTAATTATTGGGATATGGTGATGTCTGGTGTGGTGCTCGAGAACCAATATATCAAGGGAAATCTTATCTTTGGGAGTAGAATCTATAAAAACATTTATAAGCATCCAATATATTTGTGTAGGGATTCTGTTAGAAATTGGAAGTAAGTTAGTGAGATGCGATGAGATGGAGGATGAATTGACCTCATTTATCTTGTTTGTGTGTTTGTGTTTGTGTTTGTGTTTGTGTTTGTGTTTGTGTTTGTGTTTGTGTTTGTGTTTGTGTTTGTGTTTGTGTTTGTGTTTGTGTTTGTGTTTGTGTTTGTGTTACAATTTATAAGAATTGAAGAACAATTTTATATTTCACTGTTGATACATGCTATGTTAGTTAGAAGTTTGTTTCGTTAATTTCATTCTAGCATGTTTAGTTTAGATGTACTTTATACTATATGTTTTCTATCCTAATAAATAATTATAGATGTTTTTGATAGAAATTTGTCGTAGATAGAATTTCTAAACTCTTTTTCTTCCTACTTATATTTTCTGCACTAAATGTTATACATGATAAAAATCAAGTTTGGGGGTAGGAAGAAAAATGAAATTTTACAGTGAATATACTT
>NW_018164910.1:188090-200382 GCF_001263595.1 Phalaenopsis equestris
CCCCGCCGGCGCCAAAACGGCGCCGACGGTGAGATTTACCCTAGAAGACCGAAAAACGACAGAAAAGCTCGCCGACAATGCCCTCGAGCCCGCCGACAACGCCCTGGACGACTATAGACCGACTTTTGGCCGTTATGGACTGAAATTCAATGTATTTGGACGCTTTTTGGAAGGGTGCTTGTGGCAACTCTTCAAACTTCCTCCCTACACTTTAAAAGAATGAATTTAGGTTAGAAAAGGGGGGGGAGACTTTGTGGGAGAGATTTTCCTCTTTCTTTCAATAAAGAAAGCTGAGTATTGTGTTCTTCATTATCTTATGATTTTTTAAACACTTATCTAGTGTATTTGTTTTGGTTAAATAAAGTTTCCGTTGTGTTTTCTTCGTGCTTTGTGATGGGCTTCTCTTACTCTCTCTTCTTGTTTTGAAATAATGGCATGAGAAAATTATATCGTTATTTTCATTTTATTTTTCTTTTGTAATGAGTAGAATTCATGTTTAGGATTTTATGATGCATGTTAGAAGCGGATTTAATTATAAATGTAATGGGTTTTATTTGCACTTTATTTACATTACAATAAAGGTCTGTTGAAATATACTTGCGTTTGAAATTGTGACTTTACAAAATCATTATAAATATATAAAGTTGGGTTCATTAATTCTTGCATATTAAAAGTTGCATCAAGTTTTTGGCGTCGTTGTCGGGGATTTAAATCTTCTAGTAGTGGTGTCAAATTCTTGTATTTTTAAGCATATATAAAGTCGCTGTCAAGTTTTTGGCGCCGTTGTCGGGGATTTAAATCTTCTAGTAGTGGTGTCAAATTCTTGTATTTTTAAGCATATATAAAGTCGCTGTCATTTTGCTAATGCGTCAGCATGGGCATTATCTCCTTTAGGAATTCGGTAGAAAGTTATATCGGGAATTTGCTCCAATAGCTTCATCATGTACTAATGATATTTTGCTAACCTTGGTTTCAAAATCTTGTATCGTCTGACGACTTGTTGGATGACGAGTTGAGAGTCGCTATAGATGGAAATGTTTGTTATGTCCATCGAGATTGTTAACTCCAACCTGGTAATTAAGGCTTCATATTCTGCTTCATTGTTGGTGCATGACTCTATCAGGTGGTATGAGAACCTCAGCATACCCTTATCTAGTGTGATAAAAATCAAACCAATCCTTACTTTTCTTGGTGTAATCGTGTCTGATCCTTTGTGTTTTTTGGCTGATGAAGCTCTGTAGAAGTACATCTCCCAGCGTTGTGCACTAGAGAATTCCATTTGTAATACTTGTTCATCCGGTAACTCGTCATTAAGAGGGGACCCAGCTGGCAGTGGGTATGCAGCGAGAAAGTCTGCTAAAATTTGTTTCTTGATAGCACGGAGGGGAACAAAAGTTATATCAAATTACAATAAAATTATTGACCATCTTGCTAGACGTCCGGAAAGGCTTGGTCGGGTCATCAAATATTGCAACGGATTAACTTTTGAAATTAGGGTAATCTTATGAGAAAGTATGTAATGTCTAAGCTTTTGGGCGACGAAAGTCAAAGTTAGACAATGCTTCTCGATAGACGGATACCTTATCTCCATACCTTATCTCCATCTTTAGGCGACGACTCAAATAGTAGAGTGTATTTTCCTTACCCTCGTCATTGACTTGGGCTAAGAGGGCTCCATGAGAGCCATCTAAGGTCACGGTATAAAGTAGTAAAGGTTTCCCTGGGATAGGGGCTGTCAAAACAAGAGGCGTCATTAAATATTGTTTAACGTCCTCAAAGGCCCGTTGGCATTTTTCTTCCCAGATGAATTTTGCATCTTTTTTAATTAATGCCAAGAAGAGTTGACACTTACCTGAGAGATTAGAAACAAAGCGTCTTAGATATGTCAATTTTCTTTAGAAGAAACGTAGTTATTTCAAGGTCTTGGGAGGAGGCATTTTCAAGATAGATTTAATCTTATCCGAGTCTATCTCAATTCCCAGATGACAAACAACAAATCTTGGACAACGAATCCTAGAAATTTCCCGGAGGTGACCCCGAAAGCGCACTTTAAGGGATTCATTTTAAAGTCATATCGTCGTAACCATTAGAACACGATCCTCAAATCGTACAAATGGTTTATTTTTCATTTACTCTTGATGACCAAATCATTCACGTAGCATTCCACTTGGCTGTGAATGAGCTCATCAAAAATCATTGTCATAGCTCGTTGATATGTTGTTCCGGAGTTCTTCAATCCAAACGACATCATTGTGTAGTAGAAAATACTGATAGGTACCCTGAAGGCTGTAAGTGTTGCATCTTTTGGAGTCATCTTGAATTGGTTATATCCTGACGACCCGCCCATGAAGGAGAAAATTTCATATGTCGAAGCGATGTCCACTGTCATTTCTAGTAACAGTAACGGGAATTCAGAAACTCCTCTTTTGGACATGCTTTGTTCAAATCCCTGAAGTCGACACAAATGTGTATTTATCCATTTTTCTTTTTAACAAGTACAATGTTAGCTAACCATGTGGGGTATTTCTCTTCTTTTACAAAGTTAGCATCTATTAACTTCTTCACCTCGGCAATGACTTGCTACTCTATTTCGAGGCGCATTCTTCTGGGAGCTTGTTTTACTAGGGTCATATCTTTGTCCACCCTGAGCTTAGGAACCGCAACCTCTGTTGACAGTCCTGACATTCATCATAACTCTATGCAAAGTAGTCTTTGAATTTTGTTAATAGTTTAATCAACTCTAAGGATTTTTTATCATTGAGTAGATAACTTAGAAATGTAGTTTGGGGCTGCTCTTCCGTCCTGAAGTTAATTTCCTTCAATTCATCGACAGTTGACTTGATTTCTTCTTCAAATATTGGCGAAGCGTCTTCAATTAGCTGATCAGTAGAGTCATCCTTTATATCGAGGCAATCCTCTTTTGATTTACTAGTAACAACCATACAAAATTTTGAATCATCGACTGGTCCGACTGTACCAAATCCGAGACCCTTTTTCGAGTTAGGAGTTCAACTTTTGACATCCCATAATTTTTCAAAAAGTTGTAGTTTATCTTTTGACATTTGTTTTGGCAAATATTCTTGTTGAATTAACTTTTGTACATAAGGCGAAAAGTAATCAAAAGTTAATTTCATTAATTCATTAGGATTATCATCTAAATTTACATGAAGCATGATAAAACTTGATCAACTTTGAACCAGTGCTACAGACTTCCTTGACCTCTAAACTCTCGACCTTTTGAGGGAGAATCAGAGTAAGGGTCATAGTGTTCACATAGTGTTTTATTTGAATGAACATTTTCTCATATTTTCTTTGCTCTGTATCTTCTAAGGATATCTCGTACTGAAGTTTCTTCTGTTTTGTCATCATTATTTCATCTTCAGAACTGTCTTCATCACCGATGTAGATGGTCAGCTTAGTCCGTGGTTCTTGCTCATCCACGTCCCCGGCCTTGATCTCGGGTGCGCGAACTAAAAGAACCCCCACAAACTAGCTGCAAAAGGCTGGTGGAAGATCGCTAAAGCGGATTTGAATGGCCTTGCCATTATAATTCTTCTGAATCTTCACTTTTACTTGTCACAATTTCACAAGAGAAGACAGTTTTCTTTGGAGGCGCGTAGTAGGTGGCATCTTCATGAATGCCAACTTCATGAACTGAAAACGATTGTAGATCTCCCTTGATGCAATGTTCTTGTCCTTCTTTGTAGTACTTGGTGTACTGGTGTGGAGATGACGAAACCATGTTGTGTTCGTGAATCCATGGTTGACTCAGTAGAGCATTAAAAGAGGTCTCGGCTTTGATGATATGAAACTTAGTAGTTCTTACTAGTTCTTCAATTTTCATAAGTAATGTAATTGATATGAGGGCTCTTTCGCCCTTTTGGTTGAATCCTGTTAACATCATTTTATCAGTCGTAAGCTCCTGAGCCTCAATGTCCAAATAGGCTAATGTTCGTAGACTCATCAAGTTGAGTGATGCTTCAGGATCTACTAAAACTCTGGATAACACAAATCTACCGATGTTAACGGAGATATAGAGCGGATGATTATGGTCGGCGGTACCGAGCAGCAAATTTTCATCTGTGAAGGTTATGTCAGGTTATTCTTTCAACGAGCAAACTTCATCCAAGGATGTGTTGGCCAACTGGCTAAACAAATTTCTAGGTCAAAGATCAGAGACTCCCTCATCTCCTTTAACAGGATCATAGCATCGTAGATGCTTAGTTTGGCCGACAACTTCCTAAGATGAGCTAGCACATTGTAATCCACTTTATATGATCCTCCAATTTTCTCTTGGTTAGGTTTTTCTTCCACTAGTAAAGGTGGAGGTAGCTCTTCCCGAGTTACTATTTGCTTTCTTTTATCCACGGGAGCTGTTCTCGGGGGTAACACGGGGGTAACACTCTCCCATCCCACTCCTTAAGTTCACTTCGGTAATTTCTTCTTCTTGAGATACCATTGTTGAATCTTCTGGTGTTTCTTCTTTGTTAGAAAGATTTAAGTTAATGGTGAGTGATGCACCGTGGCACTCGAAGATTGGTTCTTCTCTCCCGGCGCTGTCATTGGCGATATCGTCAATGTCTTCTTCAGTCTTGTCAATGAGTTTATCGAACTCGAGTATGATTTGAGGATCATATTGGGAATCGAGATTGAGGCTAGATTGGTTAAAATCAGTTATGTTATCACCATAAACAGTTAAAATGTAGTCGAAATCATAATCATTATATTCATAAGACCCCGGAAGGACAAAAAGATAATCAAATCATACAAGTACAAGGTCAAGGGTTCGAGGATTTTCTTCTCCGAATCCGAGACAACTAATCTAGCAAGGACAGCCCTTATTCTACCCCCATGTTATCAATCTTCGTGGTAGTATTCTTCTTCTTCTTCGTTGACGATGAAGGATCTTTTGGCAAAATTTCATCTCAGTTTTGGAAGGCTGAAGACTCTGAACGGGGGTTTGTATTGAAGTAGACTGGATTTGGTTTAATCCCTCTTAGGCTTGTTCCAAGTCATGCTTCATCCATCTTTTCCAGTATATGGGTCAATCAGAGAGATTGGCTCAGCCGAAATCATATTTATGGAACCTTTACCAGGTTCTTTTAAATATTCTTTCGGGATCATTATATTTCCTTCTCTAAGATTTTCTTGAGCCAATCCTTAAAGACAAAACATTCTTCTATAGTGTTTCCAAGCAATCGGTGATATGGACTTTAAATATTCTTTCGGGATCATTATATTTCCTTCTCTAAGATTTTCTTGAGCCAATCCTTAAAGACAAAACATTCTTCTATAGTGTTTCCAAGCAATCGGTGATATGGACAATATTTTGGTTGATCCTTTTTCTCAAACTCTTCAAGTTTCTTTGGATCTAGTAATCTGAACTCAGGCTTCTTCATCAGACTTCTGAACATCTTGGATACGGCTTCATCTTTAAAGGAATACACCACTTTCTGACGTTCTACCAAAGATATTCTCTTATTCTCTGCTCGACGTGATCCTCCCTGAGGCGGTCATTGGCTAGACTGGCCATATTGTTGTGTCTGTTTTTTAGCATGTTGTGATGACGATTGAAGAGGATTTTTGGCATGTATCATCATTGGTTGCTTTCCTTTATCGACAGTTGTCATTGTTCTTGATTTCTTTTCAAATCTGGTTGCCTTGGATTTTTCATAAGAATCCATATGTTTGACTTCTTCTTGAAGACTACTGGCCTTGCAGAGTAGCTTCTTGAAGGATTTGATGGTGAGTCCCTTGAGCTTGAAAGCTACTGGCCCATGAATGTTATTGAGTAAGATCTCAATCGTGTGATGTTCCTGCAGTTGAGGTTCACATTTCATGTTAAGGTTTCTCTACCTCAAAATACAATCCACTAAAGTCTCGTTGGGCTTTTGCTTTTCCATTATGAGGACTCCAATAGAGATGTGATGTTGCACTCCGGCGAATCTTTTCAAGAACAATTGTTCTAGCTCGGCGAATGTCTTAACTAATCCGTTGGGTAATTTGACATACCAATCAAAACCAAGTCCTGACAGGCTGCTGACAAATTGATGAAAAAGTGGGGCTTTGTTGCCTCTAGTATTACCACAATTGGCTCGGAAATGTGCTATATGTTGCCTGGGATTTCCAGTCCTGTCGAATATCTTAAAGTTTGGCGACACAAAGCCCTTAGGGTAGGGTACAACATCGAACTCCTCCGGGTAAATTCTACCCTTTAAAACAAATGCACCACCCTTAGATTGGGTTAAGGTCTCCCAAACTTGTTCGACCATTTGCTTAAATTTCTTTTCTGGCAAGGCGCTTGATGGAGAATCTTTCTTTGGTTGCTCATCCCTGTTCGCTGAGGCAACTTCTCTCCTTTCATCTGTAATATGTATAATCTTCGGTTGATTGACTTCTGGAGAGGCTAACTGTGGGGGTTGAGATTGTCCTTGAACTGTGGCCATGGCGGTCATGGCTGCTCCCATCTCTTCCATCATTTTTTCCAGTTGACTGACATGCTCATCCCTTAAGAAGATAGACCTAAGCAGCTCATCTACGATGTTCTCTTTGACGAGAGTTTGAGCATCGAGCGCAGATACAGCGACTCTGGTTTCAATGACATAGATATCTATGAAATCCTCTTCGAGGTACTCGTTAAAGTCGAAATCTTCATCATCTTCAATGGAAACTCCTTGTTCTCGAGCCAACTTGGAAATCTCAATTCTGAGCTTTTCGACCTTTTCTTCAATTATTGATTCTTGGATTGTCTTAAGGTCTAGAGGAATATGCTGGACCTCCTCCACTTGCTCATCCATCTTGCTAGCAATTGCTGCGACAATGTCAGATACTTCGGACCTTGGCTTCATTCCATAATTTTGCCACGCAGGCTTATCGGACTGTATCGGTACATCGACCTTGGGTATCCATACCTTTTTCTTTGACGGTGATGTCTTGAGATGGAGTTTCTCAGTAGGAACATCGGTATATCGAGTGGGTATCCATACCTTTTTCTTTGACGGTGATGTCTTGAGACGGAGTTTCTCAGTAGGAACATCGGTATATCGAGAAAAAGTATGCTCCCCATGGTGCAGACCAGATACAGTACTGAGCAATCTCTTCATCTTTTCCTTTGGCACTTAAAGAACATTCTTGAGGTGGGTGATTGGTAGAATTCTTGGACCCAAGCGTGACTTGACTGGTCGACGGCCCACGGGTCTAGTAACTAATCGGTAGTAACTATGGCGGTATCAACTCTGCTTCCCAAAGGGAACCAAACGGGAATCCGAGCAGGCAAAGCTTCAGTTGATTTCTGAGATCGTCTGGCAGTTATGACGTCCCTTAGAATTTCATTCTTCATGCGAGGGGATATTACACGTCTCACTCTTTTGAGTAACTCACCAACTGATCAACCTTCTTTAGCAGCTAGTCTCTGGAAAATTGAACTGATTCAGGTGATAGGAGTAGGCTTCTTACTCTCCCCACCATGTCCATGAAGTGATGGTAAAGTAGCAGTGATCCTCTGGATACTCGCGTACCCGGTAGTGTCCATTAAGGGATGGAACCTACTCTCTTACAGAAGTGGAATGGTCTCCAACAATGCTGACTCATCCTGGAGAGCATTTTCATCAACAGGTACTTCCTCAAAAATCTGGGCTTTAATAGCCCTCTGAACCTTCTTACAATAATCTGGGCTTTAATAGCCCTCTGAACCTTCTTACAGTTTCTCCTTTGGGTTTGGGTTAATGGTGTAGTCCTCAAACTCGATCCGATATCAAATACTGACGACGGGACGACCAATCCCTTAATCGAGTCTTCAAATATCATAACTTCTTTGCCCTTAGCAGCAACAGGAACAGCAAGCTTGGTAGGTGTCGTGGTGGCAGTAGTCTTGACTTTCTTGTAAGAAGGAAAGTCTTGAGGGCAGTTCAGGTTAAACTCGGCAAACTGTTCTTGCACCTCTGGAGTGGCGACTTTCATTATGACGAATAGGGCATTCCCGAGAATGACATTCCCGAGAAAAACCTCGAGATACTTAAATCCTGCTCCAAACTTGATGGTGGGAGCGACATTGCGAGCATCGCGGCTCATCGGCAGGTTGCAAAGCAGGTTGCAAAAAAAAGTGAGCATTGGGCACGCCATTGCAGCAGCTTCAAAAGAGAAAGCTTGGGGGTTAGCTATTTGGCCAATACCTCATAGTCCTAGTGTGAGCACTATAAATTAACAGAGGTCGATCTGTAGACCGGGTAAGTCCTTATTTAATTTTTGGAGGTTTTAAAATTTTAGTAAAACCAGTTTGAAAGTAGAAAGATTTAATTAATATATGTCAAAATAAAGAACACGTGCAGCACGACACAATTCGATAAATTTACAAGACAACAAATCAAACTCGAAAGGGAAAAAGTAAAATTCAGGACCCAGTGCGGGACCAACTTAACAACACATAATGCCAAGGTGAAACTAGTCCACCAACACACCTATTGGGGGTCCGACCCCACATGAAGATTAAAAAGTCCTTAATGGCCTCCTAAACCCCTCTGTTCAAAGGTGGTCAAACTGACGATCCCGAAGTTCCCTGAAGTCCAAAGAATTTATCATACTTTCCCATAACATAAATGGGTAAAGCATGCCAATGGAAGAATAGTAATCTGGCTCATGAGGGACATGGAACACATTATCGATGTATGAAGATAATATTTCTTAATTTAAATGAAGAGAAAAGGTAGTCCCCAGCGGAGTCGCCAGAAGCTGTCGACACTTTTTTTGGTGGAGTTGCCCGTTAGAAGCTGTCAGCCGCAAGAATCAAAATTTCGTCGCCTGCTTCGAAAAGACGTTTAATTTACTTATATATATAGTTTAGAAAAATATGAAATCAAACTGACTCATATTTTTTATAGTTTAAATGAAGGAGCATTATACCTCAAATGATGTATCTATCCCGAAGGATAAACACAAGACTTGAGGATGAAGCTCGATCAAATAAACTAAAAAATATATGACATCTATTTGGTCTACGAAACTATTTTTATTTGCAGACAAGTTTTCCTATTTAATAAAAAGAATTAAATAAGAATTATTTTAAGTTGGGTTCGGACAAGCTTCTTATAAGGGCAAATCCCTATAGTTAATTATATCTTAAATAACTAAAGTCACCTAAGAAAACTCTCGATAAAAATCAGGAAATATTATCTTCAAAGAGGTCAAAAGGATAGGACTTTTCAACGATATCGGACAAAGAGGTGTGAAAGAGAAATAGTTCAAATTTTGAGCATTTTGTTGTAGAGTCCGAAGGAGGAAAAACTATGGGATGTCACATAACTAGGGGATGTCATAGATCTGGAGGAGAACCTCGGTGACTTCCCAAGCTATCATATGATTTGGCTTCAGTTTTGAGGAGAAATATTTAAATATTTCATCATGCCAATTTTATTAATTTATGCTGGCTTACATTTGTGTGAAACGATCACACAAATAGCCTGGAAGGTGTAAGGGTTTAGGTCTTGACGAACGACAACCTCAAGATCCTAAGACGAGTTAGGGCTTATATTGTACAGCAGAGCGATACAAAAGCCTAAAGAAAAGGTTGAGGATTTATGTTGCATAAGCAAACAACCTCAAAATCCTGTGGCTTGTTGTTTAATTCAAAGGAAGGAAATTGGTTTAGTTGGGGAAGACATGTTTTGCTGTTGAAGATGGGCGTGCTGCCCACCATGCTAGCTTCAAGCTTCTTACCGTGACGAATTTAAGTTTTCTAGTGTGTCAGGTCATGATGTCAAATCAGATGGCCCTATGATTAAATTTCTTTAAATGATATGGGGCATGTTAAAGTTGATTAGAGCGACACCGGTTAGGATCCTACGGTTCCCTCATTCCGGTACCACTATTTTCTATCAGATTCTCACTTAGTCCAAATGAATTTACTAAACTCAACTTAATGAGTTCCATACTTTCATTTAGACCATGGGAAATCTCGTTAACAACCGTAGGTTACCTCCTTCGAGGGATTCTCAATCATCCAATAGAGACGTCTTAATTTAGTAGCAAATGTTGTTTTGTGTTGTTTGTGAGTAAATTTTGAGTTGTCTTATATTTGGAATGTTGAGGCGGTAAATTTTATCAGTTTTGGTTTTGGTTTTCTAGTTATCCTAGCAGTTTTGGTTTTCATACAGGATGTCATCGTTGTTTAACATGCAAGTTTTGTAAGTATAAAAATACAGCATGGAAAGTACAACAAAAGACGGTACTGTAAATTGTAAAAGCGTACCTGACGAGTCTTCTACTTCCACCACCTGAAAGATCAGTACTTGCAAAGCATGTATGTAATGTTGCAAAGAATTTAAATTACATGAGTATATAAAGGTTTAGCAACCAAACCCCAAGTTATGATTTAGTTGAATCTCTGAAGATCCTAGTAGATGATTTTAGGACAAAATACGATAAGTTCAATTTATCCTTCAAAACATCCAAAAGATTCCAAAGTGCTCAGGATATGACTCTGAACTATTTTGAAGATCTCTTGAATTATTTTGAGTTCATTTTTGAACTTATCATATTGTTTAATTAACCATCCGAGTTTAGAGTGTGGCTACCCCATTGCTCATTGAAGCTTAGCAATTTAATTATCCCAAGTAAAGGGTACTCGATTAATCAATTGATGTTTCATTTAAGAGTTATGTGAGTGAGTGCCCCTAATGCAAGTTTGAGTTATTTAAGATTGTGGTGCCCACAAGTAAAGTCGGACTTGGAGTGTTTAAATATATTGATTATCAACCCAATTATCTTCTAAATCAAATCAATTGAGCTTATATATCGAGTCTAGATCACTACCAAGCCCATAGTAATCATAATGGGAAATTTGGTGAATGTTAAGATTTTAGTTTAAGTGACAAGTACTTTCATTTAAAGATTACATTATCATCAATTTTGGGCATAAGGAAAGTAAATTATCATCCTTTTAGCTTAAGCCTCTCACTTAAGAAACTTTTGATATTAGTGTCAAGAAGATTAGGAGAACTATGTTCTTACTTGATGTTGTGCAATGGTGTTGAATGGTTTTCTACCTTTTAGCCCCATTGTATCTCAATCATCCAAACATGTTTATTAAGATCATAATTACCCATTTTCCCTTTGATAATCCTAAATTTTTTATTAAGGCACCAAAATCCTAAAATTACCACTTTGCCCTTGGGGCACTTCACCCCATAACTCCTTAAACACAACTCAAATGACTTTGAGGGTTTAAAGTGTTATATCCCTAAGGTAATTAAAATGTTAGAGGATATGTAGAACTCTCAAAATTTGATTTAATTTAGATAATTATTTAAATTTAGAAAATAGGATTTTCAAAAGTTAATTTATTTAGTTATCCAAAAAAAAATTATCCAAAATAAAGTATTTATTTATGAGAAAATTATTAGAGGTTTCCTAAGGTCAGATAAACACATAGGCAAAATTTCATGATTTCGAAAAAATTCATGATTTTTTGAATTAATTTCTATTTTTATTATTTAGTTTTAGATCAATTTTTATGATTTATTTTAATAGAAAATAGTGTTTTAATTACAAAAATCATTTTTATACTTTTATTAGACTCTTCTGAGTTCAGAAAAGTCAGAGAGAGAATCAAATTTTATATTTTTTTTAATTTTAATTTATTTAATATAATTATTTTAGTGAATTAATATGAAAATTTCATTTTTAAGCCTTTAAAAATTATTTTTAACTTAGAAAAATTAGGAAAAATTAGAAAAAATAGAAAATAGTATTTTAATTACAAAATTTCTAAGTGATCAGGGGACATTTCCACACATTTTGAACCATTTTTTGTATTTTTGAAATTTTTTATTATTTTAATTATTTTAATTCAAAGTATATTTTAAAAATAAAATATTTTCACAAAAATGGGTTTTATTTTTGTAAAATGGCGTTGATCACAAGGAGCTCAGAAAAATAATTTTCATAATTTTTTAGAGCATATTTGATTTAATATAATTACTTTTTACAAAAAGCAAGGTTTCCTTTAGAAATCCATTTTAGTGCTTAGACTAAGTCAAATAATTTTGATATTTTTACAGTGGGTAGACATGATTTTTATGAACAATGTGGATTTGATTTTGTTAAATTTTTTTATGTATTTAATTTACACAAATTAATTCAAGGTATTTACATTTATCTAAGTATAAAAATTCTCAAAATGATTCAAAGCATCACAATATTTTTCTTAGATTTCTCTGACCACAGGAAATCTACTAAAATTGTTCTCATAATTTTTCAAGTGATATTTTGATTTATATAATTAAAATAAGCCAAAATG
>NW_018164910.1:200529-200825 GCF_001263595.1 Phalaenopsis equestris
CTGTCATGAGGAACAAACCCTCAAAATTTCAAGCCATGGTGAAATGTTTTAAGCCATGGAGAATTAAAATACCACAGAGGATATTTAATTAATTAAAAATTAGGGAGTGAGAAAATAATTTTTCTTTTTAGTCCACATTATTTTGCTTTGTTCATTGAGCAAGAGGGTTTTTTTTATGATTTTTCTAGAGAAAGATATGGATTTTTGAAGTTTAGGTATTTAAAATAATTCAAAAATCCCTAATTTTCTACTTATCCACGCGGCGCCAACTCATCCTCGTCCGCTCCGAAGGCTCA
>NW_018164910.1:200845-212425 GCF_001263595.1 Phalaenopsis equestris
CCATTATTGACCCCCCCCAGCCACATAGCCTCCATGCGGACAACGCTTTATGCACCATGGATCTGTCCAGCTTGATCTCCTACGTCTATTGGATACACGCGCGATCAGATGGCTCTCCATTATCGTCCCCAAGCGACCTAACTCCTGAGTTGTTCACACTAAAACCTTAAAATCTTAGCCTAGACTTAACCAAATCGCATGGGGTTTGTTCCTAAACCTTCATCTACTCAAGACGAACATATCTATACGGTTTATATGGTATTAAATACAATAAATACGTTTGGAGGGTCGAAACAAGCTTGGTTAAGGGTTGGAGTTCAATACCTTTGTTTGAGAGGGGAGGCCTCAATCAGATGGTTGTGGTAGCTTCAGTTGGTCCCAACAACGAACTTCCAGATGAAGTCTCAAGCCTTGGTGAATGGTCTAGGTATGAGTTCGATCAAGCTCGATTTCAAGTGTTGGTCTAGATCTAGGTTAGAGGTTATTTCAGAGGAGGCTTTTGTGGGGAATCAACTTCTTTCACTGTGGGGATGATATATGCACAGTTAATTGAAGTTTGGTTTAATATGGAGATGTGGGGAGTTCTATCTTGGTTTTAACAGAAATTTGAGCTCAAAATTGAGCTTCCACGGTGGGGATCAGTGAGGGAAAATGGTGGGCTCGAACTAAGGAGGTCTTAGGGAGTCTCTGAGAGCAATTTGTCAGAGTTTCCTTAAGCAAATTTCAGCTCTCCTTTCTTGGCCATGGAGGTGAGGTTTAAATAAAAATGGTCAAGGGTGGCTGTCATGGCCAATTAAGGGGTGCAAAATGGTGTTTAGGTGGAGAGTTTTGATGTGATAAAGCCAATTGGAATTGGACAGCTCATATGGGTGAGTTTGAGTTTGAATTTTGGCTTGGGGCTATCAGTTTTTGTGTTTTCCGACGACCAGGGCGGTCGGGTGCTTAATGATGGTTAATCCCCAAGGGTAAGCAATGATGAAGAAGATATTTGAGGTTAGGCCAAATATGGGGTGAAATCCCTTAAATCAAGGGACCATTGGTCCATAACTCATTTTGGTTGGTTTAGGTGGGTTTAGCCTGGTCCATAGGGTGTTCTTAGTGGCTGCGGTGTCATCAATTTGGTGGCTTAGGCATGGCTAAGTCAATTTTGGTGCATGGGTCCAATTTGGGTCCAAATGGCTAAAAAGTTGGGTTTGGGTTAGGATAACCATGAAATTGAGAGCAATTGATTGATCAAAATTGTGTAGATGATTGCTATGAAGATTTTTGGTGAATTATTGAAGTGATTCTGAATTCAACTGGCAGGTCAATTTGAAGGATTTTTGAAATTTGGTCAATGTCAATTTGGGCATGTTGGGCTAAACTTGGGTCTAGATTGGGCTAAGGTTGGGTGAGGTTAAAATTGATTGTTGAAAATGGTCTATATGAATGTCATAAAGAGTTTTCAACATAAATTGGGTGTCAATTTTGGGGTTAAGGCATTCAATTTGGTGGAATTTGAGGACATAGCCAATTTGGGGTAAATTTGGGGATTTTGGACTTGGGTTGAAATTAAGTGAAATTGAGGTTTTACCAAGGCCAATTGAAGGTCAATTTTGGTGTGTAGGAGTGTTATGAAGAGTTTAGGATTCAAATTGGGGCAAATTGAGTAGGCTATGGGGTTCAATTTGGTGGGATTAAGTCATATGGTTAAAATTAGGGGTTTGACTTAGATCAAGATTGAGCTCAAAGCATGGGGCAATTAGGCTTGGATTTAGTTTATATTGGTCATTTGAAGGGTGAATTTGAGTTTAGGATTGAAATTGAGGGAAATCGGGACCAAATTGATGGACATTTAAGATGAATTTGGGGAAATTGGGCTTTTAAAGGCAATTTGGGGGTTTTGGTCAAAATGTTCAAATTGACCAACTTGGGTTCAATCAGAGGGTCCAAATTGGTTTTGGAGTCATTTGGAGTAATATTGGAGGTTTTGGGAAAGTTTGGGGTGCCAAGGGCATTTTTGTAATTTTGGCAATTTTTTGGGTGTTTTGGTAAATTTGAAATTTTTTGATGGTTTTGGGTAATTTGGATATTTTGAAGTGGTTTGAAAATATTTTTGAACAAATTTGGGTATTTTGGGTGAATTTGAGGATTTTGACCAAATTTAGGGTTCCAATGACATTTAGGTAATTTGAATAGGTTTGGAGATAAAAGGGTTGGATATTTTGGTAGAATTGGGGTGCCAACCATCTTATAAGAGCTATGGACCAAATTAAATCCCTATTTGGGTCCTCTATGTATTGGTCTTAGCTAAACCCTAGCTAGGGCTAGTGGGTCTACAGGACAATCGGGGACCATTTACATGAGTCTCCCAAAAGATCAAAGGGTCAAAGTCAACAATTTTGGATTTTAGGATTGTGAGTGATTGTGGGTGAGAGTGAGTATGGATGAGTGCAAGTGGGTGCAAGTGAGTATGTAAGTGAGTGAACTAGCTCCAGACCAACACTCAAAGTCAACCCTAAGGTCAAACATTTTTACTCGGACTCTCCATGAGATCCCCTAGGGACTCTCCTCATACTGACCCATACTGACCCCGCCTACTAAGTGCTAGAGGTTATAACCAATATGTGGAACTTCAAGTTGAGCAAAGAGGAGTTTAGAGTTTCTAATGGTGAGGGTTCCTTTCGAGTCTTCTAAGAAGTCAACAGGAAAATCCTATGATTAGACCTTAGGCAACTAAAGAGGAAAAACTAAACCTCAACCAAAAGTGAGGTCAACAAGGAGACGTCAGACGAATCTTTAAAACATAAAGTGCAGGCTGAGTCAGCGCTGACGCGAATGGTGGCTTTGAATGGGAGCGCTACACGCGAAGTCTTTGAAGCTGTCGAGGATGAGTTGGCGTCGCGTGGATAATTAGACAAATAGGGCTTTTTTATTTAAATTAATTCAGAAAAAATTTAAAAATGCATAACTTGGTGTAGAAAATTTCTAAAAATAAAATAAAAATACCCATGTACTTAGTGAACAGAGGAAGATAATGTGAACTAAAAATAAAAAATATTTTCTTTATATTTATTTTTAAATTAATTAAATATTTTGAAATTTGTTTAAATCTTAAATAATTAAATATTAATAAAAAAATGAAATTTAGAGGGTTCAATCCTCACATGACTAGGGAAATGAAATTTAGAGGGTTCAATCCTCACATGACTATGGTTCTTCTTTGATTTTTCTAAAGTCAAAGAGCATCTCTAACATGAGAAACCCTAATTTTTTATGTAAATCACTCTTATTTGCTTAATATAATTGAAAAATAGTAAATATAAGTCTAAAAATTATAAAAATGAGTTTAGTAGGTTCACCGTGGTTGGAGGAAAAAAGGAAAAATAAAAAATCAAATTTTAAAAATTTAGGAAATATTTTCTTATTTTAAAATTAAGAAAATTACAAAAATTAAGAAAAATAAAAATAATACAAATAATTATCAAATTGCGCCAATTTGAGGCTTACCACTTCGCGAGGCTCTCTAAAAATCTTAAGGCCATGAACATCATTTTTAGCATAAAAATGAATATTCTTATTAAATATGAATTTTTGCTTAAAATAATTATATAAATTAAAAAAAAAAATCATAAAAATATAAAAAATGATTTGGAGTGATCCTTGTGACCAAGGGGCACCCAAAAAAAATATAACTGTTGTTAAAATAAAAAATTCATTTTTGTGCTATTTTTCAATTTAAAAATAATTAAAAATAATTAAAAATCACAAAAATACAATGGACCAAAATGTCACAAATTGTTTCATGATCACTTAGGACCACTTAAAACATTTTTCTTAATTTCATACTATAGTTATGTATTTGTGAATGCTTAAAAATGTATTTTCCTTAGTTTTGCATTAAAATAATTACAATAAATAAAATAAAAATCACAAAAATGCAAATAAAAATCACAAAAATTAAATAAAATAAAAATCACAAAAATGCAAAATAAATTTCTCTGAGTTCCTTGAAGTTAGAGGGATGAATGAAAAATATAAAACTGAATTTTTAAAATAAAATGTATTTTTTATTTAATTAACCACCAAAATAAACAAATAATTATAATAATAAAATATAATTAAAAAATTCATGAAATTTGACCCAAGTGGTCCTCCGTTCTAGGTAAACCTCCAATAATTTTTCTAAAGACGGAAACTTTACTTTGATTAATTAAATGAATTAACATTGGAAATCGCTATTTTTGAGTTAAATTAATCCTAAAAAATCAAATAAAAATCAGAAAATTTTAATTTATACTCTGATATTTTAACTGACCCATGAATGGGGTAGTAAAAAAAATTCAAAGTCATTTGAGTTAAATTTAAGGAATTATGAAGTGGAAAACCCTAAGGGTAAAATGACAATTATAGGATTTTGATGTCGTAATTAAAATTTAAGCTAAGTGAAAGGGTAAATGGGTATGATTGATCATGATGAGCTATCTTAGATGTTTGAAACATAAGGGTTTAAGAGGTAGAAACCAACTCGTCACTTTTCCTAAAACAAGGGTAAAATTGTAATTTTCTTAAATTATTGTGACTTGAAAATTAATCTAATTAGATGATCCTAAGATAGCTTAGGCATGGAAGATGATAACTTACTCATCTAATGCCCCTAATTGGTGATTATATGATTAGTACGATTTTTTAATAAGAATTAAATCCATCTAACCCGACATTCTGATTGTTACAAATTTACCCTGAAAACTTAAGGGCTTATTAGTGAACTAAGTCTGATCTAAATTTGCTTAATGCGGTTTAGAAAAGGGAAACATGTCTAGTCCTAAATACCTTCAAAGCACTACAAACCCAACTTTAATCGAGAGCAAAATCCTTAATGATTCAGCCTGCCCTTAAGTGCATCCAGTCACATATTTCATAGGTAAAACATCAAGTGAATACTTAATTACTCTGCTCATGGGATAATTAAATTATTCAGGTTCATTGAGCATAGGAAAAATTAATTACCACTGCATATAAATTTAGCTTTAGATGATTAATTTAACAACATAATAAGTTCAAATGAATTCGAAATCATTTAGAAAAAAAAATTAATTTTCAAAACCTGCTCCAAAACCATGAGCACAAGCAGTCCAAAATAATGTTCAAAAACCTGCTCCAAAAAAAGAGCACAGGCAGTCTAAAATAATGTTCAAAACCTTTCCAAACAGCAATGTTATGAAACCCAAGACATCCCTGACATTGCAACTAGAAAAACAACAAGCTCTCGGGACAAGGTTTAGAATTTTCCATGCTTAAGAGGAATGACATGTGTGCAAAGAAATTGTAATTTCGGGCACCGAGCATATGAATAGCTATAAAGTTTGAGTAAAATTCTGAACACATACAGGTTAACCTCAAGTGTAACACCTAAATACTACTTTCACAACATTCAAATCTTTCATATTGCATCGAAAATACCACCATTAAAGCTCCAAAACCGCAGCTCAAATGAGCCGCAGAAGCCCCACATAAAACCGCAGCTCAGTTGCGAAAATGTGAGCAAAGAATATTGCATGAAATGCAAAGTACTTTAAATTACACCAATTTCAAATTCCATAAATGATTTAGGCTCTTTGAAAATAGAAATCTGCACATACCTTATAGTACCATACCATGAATGGAGACCATCCGAACGTAACCGTCAACAACAATTAATTTATGTAAAGCAAATGTATGAGCATGTGTATTTCACTCTTTAAAAGTTAAAATAATGGTACTTTCGATACAAAATGAAAGATTTGAGTGATATATGCGTAAATGCTGCAATTTAAAAATGTAAACATGTAAGGTCAGGGTGGTATATATGTCAATGTTGCGATTAAACACATAAGCACAGGTGGTATGCATGTAAATCTTCCAAGTTTTTTTTTTTTTTAATCTACGAAACTTCCATACAGCTAATTGATATCAAAATCATCACTACAGGATGCATTTACATCCCCTATTTACATGGCTGATATATATATAAAATAGAGAAGAAGAATTTCCTTGTAAGACATTAAAGCATGACAGCCACCTTCGAAATCAAGCCATAGACAGAGACAAAGAACCCAGGTGTTGAAACGAGTAATCAGAGAATTAAAGAAACCCAACCATAGCTGAACGAAATCAAATTACAGTGGCAGTAAGCAAAAACCAAGCGCACTGCACTTCAAACTTAAAATAATAATAATAATAATAATAATAATAATAATAAAATAAAACAATGGCCTCCAAATTATATACAATTGTTATTTTGACCCTCAATTATTGAACTAAGGTAAAAGGACACTTTTGTAATCTGGAACCGCTCACCTACATCTCACCTACCGCTCTATTGTTTTTATAAATAGAGAGGGTGTGAGGCTTAGGAGAGTAAGGGAAGAGATCTTAAGCTACCACAAAGGAGGAGATAATAGCTAGAAAGCTAGAGAAGAGGAGAGCATCTTGAGGCTCTGTATCAAGGTGTCGTCTGATAGGGAGGTCATAGAAAGAAGATTAGGGCTCATCTCTATGTATAAGCTATGTATTCTCCATTTCTTTTGCCTTAGTGAATTATTTGATTGATTCCCTCCCGTGGAAGTAGATCCAGTTGGATCGAACCACGTAAACGATATGTGTTTGCTTGTGTTATTTGTGTTTCATTTCTATGCCAGGAAGTACATATCTCACAACAACAATTCATTGCCAATATCCACTTACACGCCACTCAATTTGTGTCTTTACATATCTAGCACCTATATTTCACTTTTTATACCCTTTCCACCTACATCTTTCATGCAACGAAAGGGATACCACCATTTTTTGTAAGTATGTGAATCTCCCCAAGTGATCATAACTTTTCGTAAAAGGAAACTGAAATGGTCATCACATTCACCTAATCCATGAAGTTAAAAGATTTGCATACACACGTATAGCATCAAGTCACTTTTTTATTAAAGAAGTCATAAACAGTGAAGAGACAAAATCCTTTCTTCTTGATAAACGAGAGGTTTAAGCCAAGAAGCCTTCTAGATGTCATGTAACGCAAATAAGAAGCTCTTAATATCATGCGACAAAACTCAACAACCTTGTTAAACGCCTAATTAGTCAAAGTGATTAACAACGATTCCAAAAGAAGAACCCAAGCAAGGTGATCGAATGTACGTAAAGTAAAACCTTGCTTAAGATTTTTTGTTCTTTAGACTCATTCTACCTCTGCCAAGCAAAAGAAACAAAGTAAAAAAGAAAATAGATTAAAAAAAAAAAGATAGGGAAGAATTACCTTACTGGGGGCTTTATCCGAATCCATCAGGACTAAAAAAAAACTTCAAAAAGTGGAGATCAAAAGCCTCACACAAGATGAACCAAGCAGGAAAACCACCAGCCCAAAGATGCAACAACAACCACACCTCTCTTTTGTTTTCTCAAAGGAGAACAAAGAAAATCAAAATTTTGGCCAATCCCAAAAACTCCCCCCAAATGGGGGTTACAGAGGAAGGGCGAAGAGTAAATGTCACAACTTAGCGGAGGGTGAGCCGACCTGAGTAACGGACAGGAGAAAATGGCGACAAAGAGCAGGGGCATGAGGCGTCGGGAAGGGAAGAAAGGGGATTGCCAACCGAGTGCTTCAGGCGTGGCTTCGGGAAGGAGGTTCTCGGGCAGGGAAATGTCGGGGCTAGGAGTCAACTCTCCGTGTCACGTGAGGGTAAAAAATTTACTTACGTAAGACATACGCAGCGCTGCCTACGTTTTGGAGGTTATACAGAGGGTATAAGGGGGTCATATTCGTGTTATGCCCCCTTGTAACCTCCATGTAGTCTTCTGTAACCTACCTGCAACCTACAAATAAGTTCTTCATATATGAAAACAGAAGCGCGAAACTTATTTGTAGGTTGCAGGTAGATTACAGAAGGGTATATGAAGGTTACAAGGGGGTATAACATGGATATAACTTCCTTATACCCCTTGTATAATCTCCAAAACGTACCCAGCGCTGCGTACGTCTTGCATACACAATTTTTTTCCCACGTGAGGGGGAGGGAGTTCGGGCCGAGAGGAAGACCGGCTAGGCTAGCTCGCGAGCAAGAGTGAGAGGAGTCGGGCGAGGGAATTAGGGATTTAGGATTTAGGAGAAGAAATTAATGATTTTTTTTAATTTTATTATTATCTTTATTTTTATTTCATTTTATTAATAACTCGTTTAATTTTAATCGATTCAAACACAATTTGATCATGTTTGGAACCATATCAAAATGAGTGTTTCTCTCAGCTAAAGTCGACGTTCTGAACATGCCGGCATAGTCTGTTTCATCATCCGGGATCATCCGGACAACTTCGTTGATGGTCGCGTCGAGAACATGTCAAATTCGATTTTCGTCGAAAAATCGGTACGCGGTCGATCGTTTCAAAATTTTTTTAAAGTTTTTCAACTAATAACAACGCGAGCGATATGAATTTCAATAATTAAATGAGTTGACTGCTCGAATTACGAGGTTTGTGCCCGCTAATGTGCAAATTATGCAAAAGGCAATCTGAGGGCTTAATGGTTCTATGGGGACTACTTTTGAGTTTTCTCATGTTAGTTTCAACCTCCTAAGTGCTAGAGGACGTGAACCACACATGCGGAACTCCAAAAAAGTCAAGAAGTGGTTTGAACTTCTCAAATGAGGTGGGTCTCATTTCTAAGACTCTAAGATAGTTGAAGGGAGAATCCTAAGGCTAGACCCTAAACATTAAAAAGAAAACTAGGCCTCACTTAAAATGAGATTAACACAACCCTAATCACCTAGTCATAAGAAGTTTAGGATTGGGGCAAGATTTAAAAATTATTGTTTATATGAAAACACATTTGAATTTAATTTAATAATTTTTATTATATTTTCTTAATTAATATTTTTATTTGTTTATAAATTTTTCTAGACTTGTAGTCAACTAAACTTTTTTAAAATATCACTTACAATATATATATAATGGATGAGTAATATTTCGAATAAAAAAGAGGAACAAAAATAGCTGAAGACTAAGGAAGAAACCGTTATCCAGGTTAGGCCCGTAAACTTAACGAACCCAAATACCATTTCTTAACAACCCAAACACGTGGTATTCGTGAAAAGGAGCCGTTTTGACAGCCTATAAGTATACTTATAAGCCGTCACTTGCACGAATTCGTTTTGGCTCATTCTCTCTCTTCGTAAAGATCCATCGTGCGCGCGGCTTCTTCTTTTCGGGAAGTCCGGGACGGGAAGTCCGGGACCTCAAGGGCGCCATCGCTGGAGACATCAACGGGAAGCATCTCCACTCTTTCGGTAAGCGTCTCACTTCCTCTGGTTCTGTGATTTCGAGAGATCATCCCGATCTAGGGTTTTTATCTCTAAAACTTTAATTTACTTACCAGGCATAACTTTTTTTTTATTACATCTCACCATTCTATTTCTCGATGTGATGATTATGGTGATTTTTAGGGGCTGTTTGGCTGCAAGTGGTATTTAACTTAAGTAGGATTAGTAAATCCTGAAACTCCAATAAATAATGGGGTGTTTAAATCTTGAAAGCTATTTGGTATGACATGTTAAATTCGATTAAATCTTGTGAATCTGTTTGACAACTTTTTTCAAAATTTAAATCTTTTTGTTGAAATACAATATGAATTTAATACGATTTTGAGTGAATTTAATAATGGTTTCTTCGATTTAATCTTTTCCATAATTGTTTACAATATGAATTTAATAAAATAACTAATCTTTATCTTTTCTTTGAAAAAATATTTTTGTAAAATTTTCTCTCGGATTTCATACTATCGTTTACTTTGTTCGCAAGAATTGCAAATACAATAATGCATCTAACTGCAGCCCCAATATCAAAGTCCTTTTCTTGGCTAATGGGGTTATTGCTGTATTGTTATGGTTTTATTGTTGTGTTATTGTACTAATGAAGAGAGTTTTATTATCGTGTGATTATGGTGTCACTGTCCTTCCTATTGGTGTTATTGTGGGGTAATGATTTATAGTGTTAACTGGTATTATCATTGCGGTATTCTCGTGTCATTTTTATTAACGATTGATGTTGGTGTTATTGTTGGGTTATTGTGGTATTATTATGGTTGTATTATTGTGTTATTGTATCGTTTAAGAGAGTATTATTGCTGCGGATTTATGGGTTTATTATCGTGTGATTATGGTGTTATTGTCTTTGCTGTTTTAGTAGACTCACTTATCTTACTATTGGCTTATTTGTTTTTCTATAACTTAAATCATTCAATGCAGGAAAGGAGGAAGATGGGCGAACAAGCAAAGTACTGTTCGTTGAGATGGAGATATGTTGATGGAAAGTTTCCTGATTTCTCGGAGGCAATGAGATGGAGTTATTTTGTGATTCATATAATCTTGATCGATAAACAGTAGAAAAATCAGTCGCATCAATGATCAAAAGTTGATGGAGAGGAAGTTTTAGGCTCTTCGCACATCTAAAGTTGATTGAGTTATATAATCTGATGTCAACGCTGAAGATGTGATTTGTATCAAGTAAGTCGTAATGGGTTTGTTAAAATTGTGGGAACAGAAGAAAATGTAATTGTCAGTTTTGATGTTCTGGACTTCCCAAGTCTAATGTGAATGGTGTTCCGTCAGGTTTTACCAGTTGGAACACCATTCACATGAGACTTAAGAAGTGCAGAACAACATCCCACGTGGAATCGCATTCCACGTGGCGAATTTTTATTCGGTACCGCATGTAAGGCTTCATGCGGTGCACGTACCGAATAAAAATTCGCGAACGAGAGGGAGAGGAGTTGGCGTGCGAATTAGGGATTTAAGATTTAGGAGAAGAAATTAACGATTATTTATTTATTTATTATTGTCATTGTTACTCATTTAATTTCCGTAGATTCAAGCATAATTTGATCATTTTAGGAACCATATTAAAATGAGTGTCTCTCTCAGCTAAAGTCGACGTTTTGGACGTGTCAGCATAGTATTTCATCATTCAGGTTCGTCTGGACAACTTTGTTGATGGTCAGGTTGAGAACATGTGAAATTCGATTTTTGTTAAAAAATCAGTTTGTGATCGATGGTTTCAAAATTTTGTTTAAGTTTTTCAACCAATAACAGCGCAGACGATATGAATTTAAATAATTAAACGAGTCAACTGCTCGAATTGCGATGTTTGTACGCAAATGTGCAAATTGTGCAAAAAGTAATCCAAGGGCTTAATGGTTCAAAAGGATTCCTTTTGAGTTTTCTCATGCTGGTTTCAACCTCCTAAGTGCTAGAGAACTAGAACCACATGCGAAACTCCAAAAAGGTAACGAAGTGGTTTGAACTTCTGAAATGATGTGAGTCTCATTTATAAGACTAAGATAGTCGAAGGGAGAATCCTAAGACTAGACCCTAAACATTAAGAAGAAAACTAGACCTCACTTAAAATGAGGTCAAGACAACCTTAATCACGTAGTCATAAGATGTTTATGATTGGGGCAATATTTAAAAATTATTGTTTATATGAAATTATCATTTGAATTTAATTTAATAATTTTTATTCTATTTTCTTAATTAATATTTTTATTTGCTTATAAATTTTTCTAGTCTTGTATTTTTAATA